>NW_015171532.1:641815-672747 GCF_001447785.1 Gekko japonicus | reverse complement strand
GGGGGGGAGATCGAGCTGGGGGGGTGGAGGACACGGGGGGAACCGGCGGGATGGGGGGGAACTTACCTCCTCCTCCTGCTTCCTCCTCTGCCTCATAAGTGTAGAGCTCCCTCCCCCCCTGCGAGTATCGCGGGTCCCTCCCCTTGTACATGTCCTATTTACCTAAAGGTCTTTCTCACAGGATCAGGAATCCTGCAAAAGGCATTGTCCAACATTAATGTGTAAATGTGTCAACTCTCTTCAGACATTCAGGCAGATGCATGTAGGTTGGGGTGATGACATGGATTCAATCGATGACACATTTATTGAATGTGGATCCATTATTTTGGGGGGAAAACTAGTGCATGTTTTCTGGTCCACATAATGGATTGGAATAGGGAGATATAGAGACCCCCCAAATTAAGAGTATTCTTGTTGGATCACTGGGATTAATAGGTGCTCTAGTGTAGTGGAAGGGCTTGCATATAACCTTGAAAGAACTCAGAAAAACAGAATGGTGGTGCCAAGGAGGGCAGGAAAGCCTTTCAAATGTGACCAGATGGAAAGGGGTACAATTGCATAGAAAAAGCAATTACAGCCTCGGCCACATGGGCAGGAAAATGCGGGGGGGAGGTGTGGCTGTTTGCCCCGGAGCAAACTAACGTGCAACTGTGTGATCAGGCGTCGGGTTGAGGTCCCGTCGAGCTCCCGTGGTTAGGGGGGAGGTGCCGATCACAGGACGCGGCAAAGAAGCGGAGCGGCGCGGCAAACGGGGTTGTGTTGTTTTTTAAAAAAACTGAAATGTGTGCATGCTCCGTTGGGTGCTTGTGCGCATCCGTGGAGACTTGGGGAAAAAAACCTTTTTGCGAGGGGACATGGGCAGGCACTGGAACTACCACCGGAAACGCGATCAGATGCCCGCCCTTGCCCCGCGGTTTCCAGAAACTAGTACCTACGAGGTAGGTACTAGTTTTTTACCCCACATCTTCGGCGGGAAGCCTCGGGTGCACCACGGGAGCTCTATGCTTCCCAGATGTGGCAGTGAGATCGCGCCCGGAAAATCCGCCTATCTTCTGTCTCTCTAGCGTGCCTAATGCTCCGTGTGACCGGGGCCTACATATCTTTTTTCCAGCTCTGCATGATAAGATGCACCTACCCGGTGCATTCTCTCCGCTACACAAGCAGTAAAGATTCAGGAGCCCTGTTCACCTGTGTGTTTCTAGCCTTCCTAAGCCAGTGGTTTCCAAAACAATTTTGGGGGAACTCCAGTGTATTCAGTGCTTCATTACTGCTCTCATAAGTTCAGCAGTGCTGGGAAAGTTTCCCTTAAAAAGGCTACCCTGTAATATGATGCTGCACAAGAACATTGTGTTCGAAGGTGCACAGCCACAATAATAAGCCTGGGGCCAGTTCTCTGGGGTATTGACTGCACCAATGCTCCCTCTAAGCTGTGGAGTCTTGTGAGCAAAAATTCTACTTTGTGAGCTACTGGCATTAAAGTTGTGAGCAAGTGATTTGTCTACTGCACAAATTAGTTTGCTCTGGAGCCATCCTTCCTGAGCAAAGACAAAAATCTGTGAGCTGGAGGCTCACACTAACTCGGCTTAGAGGGAACACTGGACTGCACATCCCAGGAAAAGGCTCAATATCAGAAAATCACTATGGGAATTCTTAGATTTTTTTTTAAAAAATAATGTCTTAAGTCTTAATGGTTTCTCAGTGGCTATGTATGATAAGTATTACCCTGTGCAGTTCCAACTGGTGAAGTTATTGCAAAAAAAAAAACACCCCTCCCTCAAAAACAACCTCTGCAATAGGCATGTCATACAGATGTTTTCCCAACTTAATCTGGGGAACATCTCTGTGCCATTGGCATTCATGTGTGTTGCTGGCTATGCACATTATAAAGAAAAATAGAAAACCCACAAGACAACGGTTAGATCTAAACAGTAATGGCTGACTCAGTCTGTGTAGTTACTAGATGGAGCATAAAACGACTGCCTTGAATTTCAAAGTTATGGCAGCCGGGTGGGCTCCTTTGATTATAAAGCAGGAGGTTGGGTGGTGCCTTCTGGATTCTGATAGCCTTTTTAATTGGTCTCTGGGTTTTTTTTGTCCTTGGGGCTGGTATAGTTGCTATAGGGCTATGCTGCAGTGGGTAACTGACCCATGCAGGAAGCATAGTCAAATGCCACTGCAACCTCATCACCACAGAAATTATTTTCACTGGCAGTCCCAATATGCTGAGGCATTTGATAGGAAATAAGTCATATGTAGGAGAATAAATAAGAATGGGATGGGCAGGAAAGCTCCAGCAGTGTTTAAGACATCAGCAACCAAGACAAGAAGTTTACCTGGGAATACAAAAACCACAGGACTCAAAAGCTACCGCTTTAGTATGGACAGCTGTAAGCTGGCAGGTAGAGTTGCCAGTTTTTAAATGCACGTTTGTAGCTGTGCCTTCAAAGTTGGTTTGATCTATAGCAGTTAGTAGATTATACTGTTGGTTGTGTGCTGAGAAAAGGTTCCTGAAAAGTACTGAGACTTACTAGTGATTTCAGCTCTCATACTTTATTTCGGCTCAGAACAAGACGAGAGTACCCAGCTCGCAGGCTGGTTTATATGTGCTCAAACCCCGCTCCCCAAACACACACACACACAAGTGATTGGCTATTTACAGTGGCCGAGAGTTCCATAGGCTCTCGGCCAGGAGCCTAGCCTGCTGATAGGTGCCGGCTAGGATCCGTTGGTCCCATTGTTCTTCAGAGCGAAGCTCGGTCGCTACACCTGACCGCGTGGCGAAATGGCCGCGCACGCAGTCTGAGATGGATACATTACAGTTCCGCTTCTGATTTCAGCAGAACAAGCTACTGTTAAAAAAAATATAAGAACAGCACAGCCATTTTTTTTGATAGCTGACAACCATAGCCAGTAGCCTACAATCAAGTCTCAACTCAACAGTGAGCACTAGTGTTGCCAACTACCGGGAGGGGGGGGCTAGAGATCTCCTAGAATTACAAATGATCTCTCCAGACTGCAGACATCAGTTTCCCTGAAAGAAAATGGCTGCTTTGGCAGGTGAACTCTATGGCATTATAAACTGCTGAGGCTCCTCACCTCCCCAACCCTGTCTTCCACTCCAAAATCTCCAGGAATTGCCCAGCCTGGAGTTGGCAACCCTTGGAGCACATTGACCAGCTTTCTTTCAGTCTTTATTTAAAATATTCATTCACCTCTGTGACAGACGGTGCTTTAAAAGCTCATAAGTGCTGTATAAACATGTGACAGACTATGAAGAGTTAATGCCTCACAGAGCCAGAGAACCTTTGAGTGACAAGCTGCTCAAATGGATTTCATTGGATAGCATCGGGTGAGAAGAAAGCGTTGGGAACTGACTGCTGAAGAGAACTCAGTTTAACAGTGGTCCTTTCTGCATTTGCCAGCCACTCCAGATTTTCTCCGTTTTTGAGTCGAGGCAATTGAAGTTCATGGCAAAACAGCATCCAAATAACTGCAGGCAACAGCAGGCTGAAACCGGGTTAACCAGTGAAGGGAGGTGATGTAATGCAGAATGGGGGGGAAATGGGAATAAAAAGAAGGTTGAATTCGATTTTAGTGCAGAATTGCTTGGAGGACACCGCAGTGAACATGGATTCAAAGGGGAGTGCAGAAAGGGCCACTGACTGAGAACTGAGAAGGTGGCAAGGAGTGGAAGATTGCTGAAAACTCCCATTCATGCTAGAAAAATGGTAGATTGTCTAGTTTAGAGAGAAGTAATTCCCTGCCCAGTTAAAAAGGGAGATAGTTCAAAGAGAAGAGAGCTTAGAGAAGGATTTTGGGTATTTGGTAGGGTATCCCTGCCTTCTGAAACATAAATAGTCAGTTAAACTCAGTTCAACTAATTGTTGATTTTAATTTGCATTTTTTATGTTTTTAATCTGTTGTGAATCACCCAGAGCTCTGTGTGCTCAGGGATGGGGCGATTCAGAAATCTAATAAACAACAACAACAACAACATACTGCAGTTTTTAGCAGACACTGAAAATACAACCTTTCATCTCAAAGATTCTAAGACTTTAGGTGCTTTCACACATGCTAAATAATGCAATTCCAATCCACTTCAGAGACTGTTAGCTAGTGGATTTTGCCACTACACACAGTAATTACCGTTTTCATATTATTTTTATTGTGTGTTTTTGTAGTTGTTTTATTTATATTCTAAGCCACCTTGAGTTCCTCAAGGGAGAAGGGCGGCTAATCAAGGTTTTAAAGGAATGAATGAATGTTGAGTGTACCAGCTTTTCTGCCCAGTCTCTTTTGATCTCTCCCCCTGCCACAGCCTCCTCCCCCATATGGCTTCTGTCAAAGCAAGTCCCACCGTCCCTGGCAAAGTCTCCTTGGTGGTCAAATGAGATCATTTCCTTCTTTTGCTAGTGGAAAAGCTAGCAGGATGCAGCCCATTATTGTTGTCAAACATCAGATCTTCAACTTTTCCTGTATATAAAATGTTTGCAGATGGATAGCAATTTGATTTTAAAAAATTAGATTTCTTAGTTGGGATTTTTCTTTCTGAGAGCAGTAGAGCGTTCTCTCTACGTTAACTGTAATTTCCACTCACCAAAAGAAACAATAGCTTGCATTTTTCTCTACATAGTGATTTCTCAATCCCACTATTTCTCAATGGATTTTGCAGTGATTCATGGGGCTTTAACCAGGTTTTGACTATTAAAAGGCTCCTCAGATTTCACACGGGACATTGTATGGAGACCACAAAGACTGTCAGGAGGCTGGTTGGGGTGGCTTGAGTAGTGTTACCAACCTCCAGGTGGGACCTGGAGATCTACTGGTATTACAAGTGATCTGCAGACTACAGAGATCAGTTCCCCTGGAGAAAATGGCTGCTTTGGAAGGTGGACTCCAGTGAGGCCCCTCCCCTCCCCAAACCCTGCCTTCCCCAGGCTCTGCCCCCAAATCTCCAGGAATTTTCCAACCCAGGGCTGGCAACCCTAACTTCCTGAGCCATCTGGGGGTGCAGTCAATTTAAGACTCTGCCACCTCATTCTGCTGCAGGCTTCAGCTATTTCAAATGGCTAGGCTACATATTACAAGGAATTGGCCTCAGAATTAGACAGGCTTCTCTCATATCCTTAACTGCAAAGCAGCACTAAGACCATGGAGAGGATGTTATTATTTTACTTGAGAGAGTTAAAATCTCCCACATTCTCATCATTTGGCTGGAGATCCTGGAGGATTATTTTTTTTTGCCATCTTCTGGGCATGGAACAGGAGTCACTGGGTGTGTGTGTGTGGGAGGGATTTGTGCATTTCCTGCACTGTGCAGGGGGTTGGACTAGATGACCCTGGATGTCCTTTTTAGCCTTCCTCAGCAAACTGAAGTTACGTGGCTTCCTTTATCGGAACACTGCTTGAGAGAGTTAAAATCTCCCACATTCTCATCATTTGGCTGGAGATCCTGGAGGATTTTTTTTTTTTGCCATCTTCTGGGCATGGAACAGGAGTCACTGGGTGTGTGTGTGTGGGAGGGATTTATGCATTTCCTGCACTGTGCAGGGGGTTGGACTAGATGATCCTGGATGTCCTTTACAGCCTTCCTCAGCAAACTGAAGTTCCGTGGCTTCCTTTATCGAGTCAATCCACCTCATGTTGGGTCTTCCTCTTTTCCTACTGCCTTTGATTTTTCCTAGCATCGTTTTCTTTTGGTTTGTCTGTTAAAAAGAGGGTGAAAAACTGCTTTTTCTTTGCACCGCTGAACCACAGCACTGCTCTCCTTATAGTACAGTTTCCACTCCTGTATTCTCAGAGCCTTGCAGTAAAGGCTTCATAGTGTACTAAGGCACATGAAATATTATACGCTACATTCAAAACCGAAATGAGAGTATTTAACGTGCAAGTCTGTGCTTTCTATGCGCAACAATTGTGACTAGAACATTTTGTTTGGTTGGGGGTCACTTTAGTCAGAGTTATTTTGGGTTCTGTGTCTTCCTCATTCCTGGGCTAATCCATTCAGTTGTTAGTTTAGACCTTAGTTCTATGCACAAATAAGTAAAGCTTTTTGTGAACTTGTGAGAATCTACAAAAAGAGGCTGCTAGATGTAACTCTGCATGAGTTTGTTTAGGAGGCAGAGTCAGAACAATTGTTTATGTACAGACAAGAGGGCTCATTCACTGTAAAGGCAAACCTTTTAAGGCTTAAGAGTGAATTGTGTATCCAGTTTCAGTTGGGGGGGGGGAGAATCCATGGACATGAAGGATTTGAAAAGCACTAGCTTAGTACAGCCGGAAAGGAAAATGTTTATTTTTTAAATAAAAGCACAGATACTTAGTTAATGTTACTATAACATATCTGATATAATTTCACATTAACACCAATTTATTAATGGAAACTAGTATGGTTTTTTTAAAAAAATGTTATTTTGACCTTACTCTGGTTTTATACATAGAATATATATCATTTTAAAAGTTATTTAGTTACTGCCCTAAACTTTAGAGATTAAACTTCTGTCATTTGAACCATGTAGGCACAGTGAGTCTTGGAAGGTTTTCTTCTCTTAAAAAAATGAATTCCTTTTCTTGTACAGAATCAAAACCACTTGGAAGCGTCTTTCAGTTCAGCCAATAGACTTCTTCACGTGCAGCACAAAAATGCAATTTAATTTCACACTTCTCTAATTCTTTATTTTATTTGTGCAGCTATAAAAGTCTATTTGACTATGTATTAATGGTTAAGTGGGGATCGTGTCTCCCGTTTCAGTTGGGGGGGGGGAGAATCCATGGACATGAAGGATTTGAAAAGCACTAGCTTAGTACAGCCGGAAAGGAAAATGTTTATTTTTTAAATAAAAGCACAGATACTTAGTTAATGTAACTTTAACATATCTGATATCATTTCACATTAACACCTATTTATTAATGGAAACTAGTATGTTTTTTTTTAAATGTCATTTTGACCTTACTCTGGTTTTATACATAGAATATATATCATTTTAAAAGTTATTTAGTTACTGCCCTAAACTTTAGAGATTAAACTTCTGTCATTTGAACCATGTAGGCACAGTGAGTCTTGGAAGGTTTTCTTCTCTTAAAAAAATGAATTCCTTTTCTTGTACAGAATCAAAACCACTTGGAAGCGTCTTTCAGTTCAGCCAATAGACTTCTTCACGTGCAGCACAAAAATGCAATTTAATTTCACACTTCTCTAATCCTTTATTTTATTTGTGCAGCTATAAAAGTCTATTTGACTATGTATTATTATTATTATTATTATTAATTTTACAGATACTTATCCTGAAACTTGGACCATCTTCAATTTCCCCCCATCTATGAACATAACCAGATGTCAGCACTGATGGTTAGTGAAACATTGCCCATGAGGGCTATTCTTTCACCCTTGCCTCACACTGCAATAGAAACGAATCAACAGATTTTGTTTCTCCTGTTCTAATAGCAAAAAGGGTATTCTCACAGGGATGTTGCAGTAAAAAAAATTATATTTACATCACAGTAATATATTTTTTAAAAAGGCCTGCATCAATATTGCCAAATGCTCATCTCCTAGTGAAAAGTGGGTTTAGTTGCCCCTAAAAATGGAAGCCACTGAACAGAAATTAATCACAAACTTTTGAAAGACCATAGCGAAGAAATTTAACTCAGAGCTTCCTATGTCATGTACATTTATTACACATAATATAATTAAATCCTCTCTTGGGTGCAGAAAAGCTGGACGAACGTAATGCACACCATCTTACCACTTAGGAGGTCTATCAATTTATCATTTTTTCCCACTGGTTTTTCATGGATAGGGGAAAGAAAGAATATGAGAATATCTCCCCCCTCCAGATATGTTCTATTGATAGCAGACTCCGACTTTTGATTATAATGGTTCTCACTTATAAAAATAGTTTTGGCCACAACTGGAAGTGAAAAATCAATCCATTGCAATTCTAGGGAATGGCAACCAAAGCCTGGTTCACACATGCAGCAGAATAAAATGGGGGCAGGGGGAATAAAATGGATTGTACCACTTCAAACTCCAGGTAATGGATTCTAGTTTTGAACATTCCTTTGAACAAAAAAAAAAAAAGCATAACCTCCCTGAAAAAGAAAACTAGCACATCAAGGAGAGAAATGTTCCACCCTCTTCTTTGCTTATGATATTCTGTTGGCAGGGAACTTTTAACATAGGGGAGTATCCCCAAACTTGATCCTCCATGATCTTCCACCCACAATATGAAGTGGGGTGGTCCACTCTACCACCTGAGGATCCTGACACCTCTTTTCCCTGCACATGTGAACCAGGCCTAACTCCAAGATGCCAACTTCACTGTGCAAATACCCTCATAGGGATGCCAGCCTCCAGGTGGGATCTGGGGATCCCCTGGGATTACAGCTGATCTCTAGACTACAGGGATCAGTTCCCCTGGAGAAAGGCTGCTGGGGAGGGTGGACTTTATTGCATTGGAGTCCTCAGGCTCTATCCCCAAATCTCTGGGAGTTTCCCAACCTGGATCTGGCAACCCTACCCACCCATCCCCCTCTGGAGGTGTGTGTGTGGGGGGACCTGGCAACTCTATGAGTGCAATAGATTGAGGCCTGGTTTTCAGAATGAGGTGGCAGAATGGATTGTCACACCTCAGGCTCCAGGGGAGAATACTGATTTTGAATGTTCTCCTGTAAGAAGCAGCCAAACCATTACTACCACCCCACACACACAAAAGAAAGAAAAATGACCATATCAGATACATTTTTAGGCCAGCCCACATTTCCAGGGATACCAAGCCGCAACCTGGCACACTGGGAGATTTGGGGGAGGGGCATGGTGCAGATGTAAAGCTGAGCTACATGTCAACATCATATCATAAAGTTTCTAGAGTGTTGGCTGAGGCACTGATGTCACATGTGAAATTTTTCCCAGACAGGATGTCATGTCCAGCCCTGCATTGTTCTCCCTCCACCCCAGAGTCAAGGGTACATGCCTACTATTATGCTACTCTATTTGCAAGGAGTTTTTAAAACAAATTTACTGTTAACACTTAGAAACATGATTACCTCTGTTACAGTTTTAAGTGGTGTAGTCTATTCTATAATGTTATGACTGTGTTATGATCTGAAGTGTTTGAATTATTTGGGCATACATGAAGATCACATTGTTCCCTTGAGAAATGTGGTTAGGATTCAATGGATTGAAGTCTGATGGTGTTAAAGAAATTTTTTACTATGAAGCACTACTCATAAGACAAACTAATATTTGCACTTGAAAACAATGAGCCCCTGAACACCACATAGACAACACAGTGATTACTGCTGTTTTAAACAGGCAGGTGGTTATTTGAGGTTGGGAAGAAATTTTTAAAAACCATGTATTAGGGTTAACAATATTTTGAAAAGCAAAAAATAGGACCTATTTCCCAACTGACTACTTCAAACAAGTGATCACTATGACAGATCTCATTTTAAATACCCCTATTATTTAAGCTGTGATAATTGCTACTAACTAGGAATATTTCTAACCTTCCAAACCCCCAAAAAGGACATTTTTGTCATTTTTAAAAAGAGCCCAAAAGAGGGCAGACACCCCCCAAAAAGGACATGCATATATTTGTATGTATAATTGTAAATAGAAAAGTACACATATTAGAACGAATTTCAGGCCCGTATATTAATTAGAAAGCTGCAATCATGCAAATTCAGGGTTTATAAAGCTAACCAATTAGAGAAGGAGGGAAAATAGAGCTGTTGTCTTGATCCCCTAGCCTGGTTATAGAGGAACCAATCAGACAACAGGTAGAATGCAGGATTCCTATTAGCCCCTTGAACAAACTTTGATAGGAGCCAATCAAAAGTTAGATTTTTCAATCTCCACCACAGCATACAGGTAGATGTAGCTTGGTCAGTCAGAGGAGGTAAAGGAAGAGCTGTGAAGAACTTCAGAAAACAGGCACAGTGCTGAAAATCTAGATCCCTGTAGAGAGAATTCCCTCAGGAAGTGGAAGATGCTTGCGAGCTGTGGACCACGGAGGACTAAATAGCTATGAAGAGAGCTAGGCCCCAGCAGCCTGACAACAAACAGTCTCAGTGCAAAGTCCACAAAGGGAGCTAATAAGTCCTGGGGAGAGGAGGTCCCCCCCACATGCCAGAAAAGGCATCAGAAGACTAAATTTGAATTGATACAGAATAAGAACAAATACAGTTCTCCTGTACCTACGTAGTTGTGCTTTTTTCTGTTGTTCGTATCAAGTTGGTGTTGAATATTAAAGGATACAGTTTGTTTGGCTCTGAGGAGAAATGAGTTGTGCTTTTACTTGGGAAGCCAGTGCCTAAGGCCTAACTATGCTAACCAACCCAGACTAACCTGAAGCGGTTGTAAATGGATCGGATGTGTGTTTTACGGGGCAATGAACAATACCTATGTTCCCCACAAGCACATTATCAACAGGACATCATCTGGTATGATAAAAATGGGCCGAGGTTCAGAAAATTGCCAAACTCTGCTTTTAAATAAGCGGGCAACAAAGTATGCTGTCCCCCAGCCTATGCATCTGGGAGATTCATATGACTGACACAGCAGCTTGAATACAAAACCATTTACTCTGCCATCCCCACTCATGGCCACAGAACACAATTGTAAGTAGTGCATTAATCACTCTTGTCCAGCAGTTTTCTGATTTGTAGTTTAACTTCCTTGGAGCAAGGAGAGCTGAATTTCAGACGTATTAATTCTTTGTGCCTCCAAGGGCGATTCTAGGACCATTTCAAACCAGAACGGAGAATCCCTTTGATGGAGATGTATGTTTGCATCCCTCTGTCCATCACACACATTCCATAACATGCAGACAATACTTCTGTTGTAGGACTTATACGCATAGAGGATCCAGTTAAAATGATCTCTGCTCCCTTTTGGTAGAATTGAGAAGAACTGATCAAGGATGGCAATGCGTACCTTCTACCTCAGCAAGTAAGGGACTCAGTACAAATTGAGTTTATGTCTAAATATAAAATCTTTTGACAGATTTGCTGACCAATAATTTAGGGTAATACCTCCATCCTTATGACTGCTTTATGCGCTATTTAGCACAGTAGAAATAAAGGGGGAGGATACATTAAAGGAATTCCTTGTCTCTGATTTGGGCTACCTCACACATTTGAAACAGTACACATGGTTATGAAGCATCTTACTAGCACATTTCCAATATAATATCCAGTATGTGCATATGGACATACACATGTGCATATGCAATATGTCCACAACTCACATTACACCACATGAATAGTGGGCATGTGCACAGGCTCCCTGCACCACTGCACATAGAGATTGCAATTTATGAACTGGTCTTTTGAAAAATCAGTCATACAAATCACACCGCTAGTGCCAATACTAGTCTGAATCACATCTGTGGTGCAGGGATAGGAAGTGCATTTCCAGCACTTCCAAGATTGTGTGCTGTGAGATTCAGACAGATTTCAAATGCATTAACAGCTGATCAGTAAATGAATGCTCAAATGTAGCCAAAGGTTTTCATCTGTCAGTTTTATGGTTCAAAACCTTCTGGAGGCATTGAAAGGAAAATCAAGCTACCAGTGCTTATTTTTTTAAAACTGAGCATAGAATGCTACTTCAGCCGGGCCACTCCGATTCTACTGCATGTATAGCTTAAACAGCAAAAATAATTTAAAAAATGCAAGCCGAATTCCCTTGGATTTCATGAAGAGCATCACTCTAGACTGAAGAACTGTATGCCAGACATTTGCCTGTGGCACTTTTTTACCCTATTAAAAAACAACAACCTTCGAGAATAGGAGTTTATAATGGAAATACCAACAGGGCCTTTGCCATAGCAGGAGCAATAAATATGAAGGAAAGCCCCAGCAGACCCTGTAAAACAAATGCAGGGAAGAAACAGACTGCAGGCCGGCAAAAACAACAGTGCTTTAATGTACTTGACCTGTGGTCATACGGTAGCGTGGCAGCTCTCCTGAGCCAATTTTTCTTTAACCACACAAGCATCCCACATTCTCTTAGAAGAATTTTCGACCCAACTCTTCTTTGCACGAATGCTGCCTTCCTCTCAAGAAGCTTTCACAAGCCTTTGTGTTGCCCACATGCTCCACTGAATACGAAACAACCATATCTATTTTTTCAATAGTTTTATTGGCGGGATTGGCTTTGCATGTTGTATTATGCACCACATTGAAATTCGATGAGCGCTACTTGCTGTGTAGCAACGTTGTCAATGATTAGAGTCTTACTTTCCCCTCTAACAGTCTGAAGCAAATCTTATGTATTGGTTTGATCATTAACAAGTTTCTGCTACAATGTCAAGGAAAGAAAAAGAAAACTTCATTAAATATGAACTGTTCTCCTCTAATAAGGATGCTTTTACACAACGCATGTAATAAAATAGCATTTCCCTACCTACTAATGGTACTTAATGAAAAAAGCTGATTTTTCGGAATCTCTTGAAAATTACAATGGTTTACCAATAGGAAAGGGAAAATCTCAGGCTGCAATCCTATTCACATTCACTTGTGAGGAGCCCCATAACACTCCGAGAAGCTTACTTCAGAGTAACCATGCATAGAATTGGCCTGCCAGTAACCTGTGCCACCACAGTAAGATCTGTGTTTAAATACCTTTTTCCAAAAAAAAAAAGGGAGTCACTTGGGATATTAATCAAATTTATAACTACAGACTAACACTGCATTAATGATGCATAACATTGATGAGAAACCAAAACTAAAACATGATCAGTTTGTTATAGAAATCCTTGAACACCACCACTTAAATTATTTTTTTAACTTCAAAATTTTCAAGAATGTTTGGTAACAATAATAATAATATTTCTTTAAAAAAACTTAGCAAACACTGGCTATAACAGCAAAGCAGTTTGAAGACACCAAATGTAATCGGCATGCCTTGTGCTCTTGTATTAACCCTCTGAGTACAAATAATCAAAATGGTTTTCATAGATAAGCATGGACAAATTTATATCTGGTAGATGGATTGGCTGATTTTGATCACACAGTTCAACTCCTAGTATTCCAAATGGATCAGAAAGAAATGGACACAGATACCCCCCCCAAAAAAAAATGTAAGAGAGATATTTCTACAGCTAATGTCAATTTACTCTGGGGGTCATGAGGATATGATATGTTGCAATGGACACAACATTGATGTATTGCACACATTCAGTACAGACATGTTTTCTTTGATATTTTATTTAGCACCAATATGACCTGCTACTCAGTGCTGGTTCACATATGCACATATATCTCCTGATCACTCAACACTTGACTCACAGCTGATTGTGTGAACTGCCTCCACTGAAAGGACTGTGTTTGAAGCAATATGAAACCACTGTCTTTGGTTTTTGATCTATGGTGGCTCTTTCCCACATGCAAGCAATCACAACATGTTGCAGTCATCAAGTTACAAACATGCATATGTGAACAGAGGTTCAGAAAGAAAATCCTAAGCACTGACAGTTTTCAGAATGGTTTTTTCCTCCCCTGTTTGTCCAATAAATTGTATTTTAACCCCTTGGTCAGTTAAATTATCATCATATTTCATATCTTCAGTAACTATTACAAAAATATTTAAGGTAACATTTCATCCTTTATATGTCTCCAACAAAAAGCCAGCCAACCACTGGACAGACGAACTCTTCAACAGATTTTCGCTATGTACTTCCTAATAAAGGTAACCATCGCACTTTTAAAAAATGGGTTTCGGCGTTGAACTTTCAGTAGCTTGCTTTGGAAAACATTCGAGCCACTCAGCTGAAGGGTTTTGAAAATTCAAAGCATATCCTCTCACCAGGACCCAGGGATGACTTCTAAAAGATTTTACAGATTTAGTGCCAATAAAACATGAGCCAGCAATCAAACATTTGTATGAGGTTGGCAGTGGACAACAGGGGGATGGGATTTTATGCCTGTAATTGGTATAATATGGCTGGAGGATGAAAGAGACTCAAACATCTTTTTTTAATGCTATTCCTGAATTCCAGAATAAAAACAGAGGTGGTGGAAAGACTCAGCATTGATTTCACATGGGGCAGCACAACTGTAATATGAAGCATTTTATGCCTGGGTTTCTCTCCACTCGCTTCCTCTAATCAAGAAGAATGCATTTCTTGGCTTTCGAAGTGCTATTTCCCCCCCTCCAACAAATAAAGGAATGCATGTTATTAATGAACCCTTATGGCCAAGCAAGTGTCTTTATGCTGCAGGATAGCATTTATTGTAACACAAAGAATATTATGTGATTTGTCATAACAACATACACAGACCATGTGAGTTAGATCCTTTGGCCATAAATCAATTTGAGTTCCAGTCATCAATGTCTAATTTGTTTCATAGGGTCAGATACTCCAAGTTATAATTAATTTCCTAAATCTTATTTGCCATTCAAAATTGGAGCGGCAAACATTGATAAAAATGGATATATATGGATGGTTGGAGCTCTTTGTATTATAATTAGGATTGTCCACTGATTCAAGAATTTATAGTAGATTAATCATTTGATTTTTAACTGATTTTGCTACATTTTAATAAATTTGCATTTTACAAAACCTAAACAGAACTTCCAGTTTTAGGTAACAAAGTGCTTGATGATTTGCAATTTAATAAACGTTTCCTTTCACTAGAAAAAAAGGCCTTCTTTAATAATTTTCTGGCTAAAATAGCTGAAATGGTAAACATTTGAAAATTTAAACACTTGCCTTTAACAAGTGGAACTTCAAAACTGAAAGAACTAAATTCACTTATTCTCTCTCAGCGTAATCTAACTCACAAGGATATTCTGAGGGTAAAATGGAGGTGACACCATAGGTCACCTGGAATTCTTTGGAGGAAGGAAGTGGCTAAATAGACACTGAAATACAACAGGCATAGACTAAAACACACACATTGAAATGGGAGGTGGTCATCTGTCACTAGCAGCTCTACAACATATAATTCTGTGCTAATCACTATGATACAGGAAAAATGTGTGTGAAAAGTCAATTTTTTCAAGGCCACAGGACAGCAAGTTGTGTAACACATTCAATTATATGGTATAACCCCTAGCAATATGTGGAAGTATTCCCTTTAGTATTGCTATTCAATCTGACATCACCAGGTCCCATCACTACACCCTGATCTCCCAGGCTGGGATTCCAGAGACCTGTGGCAACCTAAGGTTCCTATGTGGTTTGAACCATCATTTAGTGCTTGAAACTTGCAAACTATTCACCTTGTTCATCCAGACAACTGCCTATCCTAACAGGTACAGAAAAGTAATAATAATCCAAAGGTGCTGTATGTTTCTCTTTCATATTGATCTTATGATGATCTCAGGGGCAAGTATGGATTTTGGATAAACTTCCAGCTATTATGGAGTCAACATGTTTACTAGGATCATGATGTCATCTACTGAGGACGATCACCCTCTTATTCCATCCTTGCCTACCCTGAATGTCACCAAGGTGACTTTCCCTTGTTTGAATAAAGGTTTGCGGATCCCTCTTGCTGCAGAATATAGAAAAGATAGAACCAAGAGAATATAGAAATCAGTGTTTGAAATCATCCTTTTAAAAGGAAAAATGAAAGAAATTGACTAGTACAGGGCTCCAGAATGATGAAATATTTTATTAGACCAATACTTGCTGATGTATGAGACAGTTCCAGTCATTTCACAGCTCTGAGTCTCTCATTTCTCACCTGTTCTGAAGAGCTTTATTCATATGCTCCTGCACAGAGATTATGAGGGATGCAAATTTCTCTTACTTGGGGAAGGTGGTTTTCATGTGTGCAATTACAGACACCTTCTAAGGGACATACAGTGCAACTCAATGAGTTTAAGAAGGTGGGTTTACATATGTCTTCACAAGTTATTTATAATATAGAAATAACCCCATGATAAATAAGCCAGATTGTTTTTGTAGGAAATCTATGGACGTCATGGATACTGGATAGATGCCCTTTGGAGATTGTGTTTTGGGGTTCACATGTACCCGATTAGATTTGTTTATAATAGTCAATATAGAGGTAACAGAAAATCTCTGCGCTGTAATCCTTTTAAACTGTATAACATTGCAATATCAGAGTTAGATACACAACACCCAGTTCGCTCAATTGTCTTTTACGAGTGAGCCACTATTGCAAGTCAGGAGACCACAGGATCAATGGTAATGATCCCAGTAACAGCACAAGTGTCCATATAAGTTTCTGAGCTAACAACTGACTTACCCTTGCATCTCCACTACTCTTGTTACGCAAGAGCAATTACAGATGCCTGCAAAGGGGCATATAGTACAATTGCAAGAAGCACTGCATCCTTCTAAATACATTGAACTCCATGTATTTAGAAAGGTGTAACTCCATTTAGGACTAAGTTTGAGTCTGCTTAGGACTATATTGATAATTCCCTATGGAATCCACTGATGCCCTTAGATGCAATAACTTTTGCTTACAATAACAGATGGAATTGGATACTGTAAAGCAAGAACTGCAGGAGCTGGCAAGTTTTGGCTTAGTTTGCACTGCTGTAGCAAAAGATGGTTAATAGGATCACGCTGACCATCTTCCAGAAACCTCAGAAAAATTCTATTTATTTAAAATGCAATCAAAATCTAAAACAACTGATAGGAAGGATGAACGAGTTCTAGATATTGTCTCTAGTCAGGAAAGTTTCCTTATCCAAAATACCGATAATGTTAACAAGCATTTATTTAATCAGTTGGCAGATCAGAACAGCATTTAATTAAATTATTAAAAACAACACTTGAGACCTTCTTGATACTCCCCCCCAATACAGAAAATGCAGTTGAAATAGGAACTGGTTCACACATGACCAGGGTGAATAAAGTTGAATATGCTGCAGAGTGAACTCCAAGTTAATGACCCTCTTCCACCACACAGAGGAAGTGGACATGCACAAAAGAAGTGGGCTTATGTAAGTGTCTAGTTGAATATGCTTCATCAGAACCTAAGAATCCTACTGGATTAGAGTAGTGGCTCATTTAGTTTGTTGACTCTCCAGGACTAATAGTGACTACTGTGTTTCAGGAAGACCAACAAACAGGGCATAGAGGTTAAGGCCTCCCTGATGTTGCCTTCTAGCACTGGTAGGCAGAGATTCATTGCCGGATATGGATGTTCCCTTTAGTCTTCATAGCTAGTAGCCATGTCAGTCTGTCTGTAGCAGTAGAAAAGAGCAAGAGTCCAGGCACAAATTTCATTAGTCTTTAGGGGGCTGGACTCGTGCTCTTTTCTACTGCTATCATCCACAAATCTAAATTTTCTAACCTTCGTTCTGCTGGTATGTACTGTCAAAAGTCTTGGTTCTTATTATAGCTAACACATTTGGGAGTGTGCAAGAACCTGAGACCTGGTCCCTTGCTCCACCCACATGAATAAACTATTTGCCTGGGCCATGCATGAATCAGACTTCGGAATTACTGGCAGCAATGAAATTGACAAGAAAGAGAGGGCACTAATGCTTAAGTAAGCTATATGTAATGGAAAAATAATAATTTGTTTAATTAAGTGGCTTGCATTTTGTTAATGCAAAATTAATAGCTGCTTAAATTTAATTAACATCTACATGATATAAATATTCTATCTGCACAGGATTGCCAGCATTGTGAACTGGTTCTCTAAATTATTTTGAGAGCAAAGTTTCTTAAACATTCAGTATGTGAAACTTGAATATCTTGCATTTCTGCTAAAGCCCTCATTTTTCAATGAACAATTTTTACAAGTTTTATTACATTTTGAAACTGATTTTAAAAAACAAAACAACCCAGCCCCAATGCCATTTGTGTTTGCCTTTTCAAAATAGCCATAGAAGAGAACATTTACTCTAGGGATTGTCCCACTCATTCTCTATGAATCCCTACCCATGCACTGAATTCCAGTAAACATATTTGTACAAACACTTTTAACACATCTGAACAACTGCTAGTCACTCCACTTGTGATAAAAGGTGGTTTTTTTTTTTAGATTTGGAATTTCAAAGCTCAAAAGAGAGATTTTTCAAAGCTGCCTGTTCAATTTCTGTAGAATAACTACCTCTTTTTTCAAACACAATTTCCCCTGTCTTCATGTACAGAATCCCTCACCATAGGCAGACCACCACAGCAGCATACAGAGGAATAATTCACAGTATGTAAAACTGACTGCATTTATTGCTGACTCTCAGATGTGGTCTCTGTGTGTACCTGTACACGTAAATAGAATGTGCTGGAAGGACAACTGCATATACACAACAGATGACAGAACATTCCTTCAACTAGCCTCTGAACAAACTGCTTTGCAACCAACAACCTGGGTCTTGCAAGCAGCAGTTTTGAGATCACTTGCCACACCACCCTAGGTAGGCAGCTCTCCACCCAAGCAACCATTTCACCAAGCCGTTATGGTCAAATAGGGTCTATTGATAGATTTTTGAAGTACCATAAACAAAGAGTGCAACATTTGCTTTTGCAAATTTAAGAGTGAGCAAGATTTTCTAAGATACACAAAGGGAAGAAAACCTGTTAATTGACCTCTGTCACAACCTAGGTGTCAGTCACCAGTGTCAGTTTTTAGTTATCAGTTGCTACTGTGAAGCAGAAGTCTCATACCCTTACATTAAAAACAAACAAACAAAACCACAGACTCTAGAAAAATCCCAGCCCATATTCTGGAAAAATGTAGCACTTTGGTCAGACCATTGAATGGAGAGCTATAGGAAAACAAGGAATGTGTGTGGATGACAGAGCCCCTATTTAGGGAAGCAGATTATTTTAAATGATTATGCACTCAGAGGGTTAACGTATTCTAGATTTACATACTGTAGCTCCTAGTTTGACTGATGAAAACATTCATTGCTTCTATCCTCTTTTCAAAATTATATATATTTATAATATATTTTAAAAAAGCAAAATAGTCTTAACCCTTTGAGGATCGTATTAGCAGCAAGTCACAATCTAGACAGAGAACAAAGACCATTTCAGTCAGTTAGGAAATTATTATTACAAAGATACTGTAAACGCCCTCTCTCTGGTTCCTTCATTCAAGCAACTAATAAGAGACAAAATCAAATGCAACAGTTGCGCACACAGGTTTGGAGGATTCTCCCCCCCCCCGAATCTCAAAGGGTTAAGCCAAGACCTTCAGCAGAAGTGTTTTATTAAAAGGGTGAATTAGGTGAGCGAACAGTCTCAGATGAACTTGGTGAATAGTCTTCTGATTCAGAGTTGAGTTCAGGCGGAGCTTGCTGTGCCTTGTAATGTCCCCTCACATCCGGGTTGCGTCTTCGTCGGAAAACCTGCCTCTCCTTATCAAGAGCGGTGGTCTGGCAGGGGCATAAAATGAGAATAAATGAAATTAGGCTGTGCATGAAATGGCAAATCTGAATTCCATGTGTCTCCCCCCCTTCCTTCCTCTTCCCCAGTGCTGGGGGGGGCTAGAAACTGACCAGGTCAAATCATAATTTTATTCTTCCCCTTCTTTCTGTTCCCCTTCTTTCTAACTCACAACATTGCTAAATTCACACAAAATTGTATATTCTGTTAAGAGGCAGCGTGGCATCGTCAAGCATTTACAGTACCACTCTACATGTGTGTTTGTCTGTGCCATATGTTAAACTTCTGGATGCTATTAATTTATTACAGTAATGGGGTCAGGTTTCAGACTGACCCTGCAGTTTCCCCTGCCAAACGAGACCTTTATTCTGACAGGAAAGACAGAAAGGCAGAAGCATCTGATTTGATTTTATGAGGAAAGCAAATATTTGTCAATAGACTGCAAAGTTACTCCCCCCCCCCAAGAAATGAAACCTGGATTGTGACAAGGGTGCCAGATAAGAAAGAGGAAAGCAAAGTTCTAATGAATTGTCATACGTAAAACCTCACTTTAATGTCCTTCTACAGGACAAGACAGTATTCGGTCTGTGTCCTAGAGAGCTGATGCTATCTACACCTATATCACATGAAGCTCTTTTCCCATTTATGGATTTGGTTAAGGCAGATTTCCAATGCGCTGTTCGTTCATTTTAATTCCTGAATAAATAAGACATAAAATGGGCAACCACAAGTCGCAATTCAAAAAGCATTTATGTGTACCTGGGAAAGAGATCACAGGTTTGATTTTTCTTTTAGCACTAAAGTTTTCACCACTAAAGAGACAAGTGCCATTCAGTTCAAGAAACAGGTTTGTCTCTTTGCTGATGGGACACAGTTGCACAAAATGTATCAAAACCACTATTCTTCCCCTGCATGTCTATAAATGCTTCTTTGAATTATAACCACAGAATATCACAGTATCAGTGTTAAGGACCTAATAACACAGGACTTAAGCATGTACTTAGTTTTAAAAGTGTCTCTCAGCTTTGATCATTTCTGTGGTACCAAAAGCTAAGGTGAGTTCACCGTAGTTGCAAACGGGATACATTAATTAATAAACTGCAAATGCCCAGTTGGGAGTGAGAGAGTCTAAAACAACTACTGGATTGTCTAGAAACCAAATGAATGTAAGTGTTACATCAGATATGTTGGAAAGACTTCTCTTTATCATGATGGGATCTTTTTTAAAAAAAATAATGCAATCAAGAGGCTATTCTACTTCAAAGGATTTATCATTTTCTCTTGGGACACACACAACTGTTTCTCTTTGGGAAAATTTACTTGTTTTACTGTGACCCTTGTTAGAGAATATAGATGTATTTAAAGACTGGGTATTCTTGAGATCAAGATGAAAACGAAATCCATCAGGTTAGGGCAGAATAGCATTATAGCAATCCAGGCTCTAAAATAATGCAATCAGAGCTCAAAAATTATGTAATAAGGAAGAAAGATGGACAACAAATGGATTCAGTTAGGTAAAATTGCTCCACTAATAGTTTTATAGCTAGGATATTTAAAGCAGTAATACAAAGTGGTAATAAAAGTTCATCTTTGGGTTTCAAACAATAATCATTTTAAATGACAATTCTAAAATCCCAACTGTTTTGGTTTTCCAAAGGACCTTTTGCTTAATACTGATTCTTTGTTAAAGGTACGGCCAATTTTAGAAAAGCTTGCACACTGCTTACCCTTAAGAACAAACTTTATGAGTATATTTTAATATAAAGCAGAAGCCATTCCAGATCATATTCACATTACAAATCTAGCATTTACAGTATATAATTCTCTGTAACAAATGGAGAGAATGGCATATATTACCATTCTATGACATACAGATTTGCATTTTAAAATATTTTTATGCTTGAAAGGAATTTGACTCACATCACTTTGTTTTTATATTAATCCCAGATTCACAACCCCCCCATCCCTCAACATTAAAGTCTGCTTTAAAATATGGAGATTGCAACTCCAGCCTTCAATTGCATTCTGCTAGTTGTACAAAATTCAGTTGTGCTGATTCAGCCAGGGCAATGTGTGTTCAGAACATGGCTTTCACTAGTTCTCCATACAACAGTACATACAAGCAGATTCTGTGCACAAAATTACCCCAGGCTGAAAAGAGGTGAAAAGATCTTGCACCACCCTAATCAGACTGTTGGCAGTCATACTGATCACCAGAAACTTTAACCCTACATTTCCCCCAACCATGTGGTTGTCTCTATTGTTTAAATCTTGAGTGTGCATGAAATCACTGACGTTGAATTGGAGAAAACAACTAGACTATGCAACTAGCTGCTATAGATGGCTTTAAAGGGGGATTAGACAGATTTGTGGAGGAAAAGTCTATCAGTGCCTACTAGCCATGTTGACTAAAAGGAACCTCCACATCCAGAGGCAGTAAACCTCTGTATCCCAGTGCCAGGAGGCAACATCAGGAGGAAGGCCTTGGCCTCTGTGCACTGCTTATTGGACCAAGAGAAGAACTGGTTGGCTATTGTGTGAGGCAGGATGCTGGACTAGATAGACCACTGGCCTGATCCCGCAGTAGCCCAATGGAAACCACTATTATTGAGAAGCATTTACTCCAAGCATTTACCCAGGTTGAATTGGAGTGAAGCAATTAATGTCTCCAGAATATATTTAGATGATTAAACAAATCTATTTTACATTTGATCCATTCTCTGCCAAGAGAGAGTGTTGTGTGCAAAAGTGGGTCATTTTGTAAATGCTAAGAATGTGCATTTTTATTTTACCTGTGCTTGCTCCAAGGAATTTAGGGCTGTGTATGAGGATCCTGTCTTCCCTTTTACTCTCACAACAATCTTGTGGGTAGGCTAGGCTGAGAAAGTCTTATTCAAGGTCATCCAGTGGATTTCCAGGCTGAGGGAGTCTAATACTCTAACCATTACTATGGGGAATTATTTTTTTAGTTGGCAATTGAATAGCGTTATATTAATGTAACAGTATAGTAATATGTATACCAGTTTCTCTGAATTCTCATACTGCATTTTTTAAAGAGTAAGTCTCTAGCTCCTGCCACTGTGGAGATATAAAGGAAAATGCATATCTCTACAATGAAAGGAGATTATTTAAAAAAAATAATAATATGAAAGATGGGAATTCAGAGAAACTGGTACACATATTGCTATACTATTATGTCAATATTCAATTGCATTTTGAAATAATAATAAAAAGCACCCAGTGGCAGAGGAGGAAATGGCTCCTACAACAGCTAAGCCTCATAGAAGCCTGCCAGCTCTCCCACCATTTTCATAAGAACATAAGAGAAGGCCTGCTTGTCAGATAGTAGCGTATTTATTATGAACTTATTCTGCTTTTCTTCCATCATGGAATGGAAGAAAGTGTACATATGGTTCCCAGGTGGTTTCCCACCCAGGGAAACTTGGACCTGCTGACCAAACTTGGACCTGCTTAGCTTCAGCAAAATTGCTGCATAATGTTTTTTTTCTACCACACTCACACTGTTTCTGAATCATATTCGGAAACTGCCAATCATTGCATGGCAGTAATTAACACAATAGGTTATGCAGCTGTAATTTAATAAAATAATCCACAGTTGTTTAGAAAATTATGAATACATTTCTCAGCACCTACAGAAGCAACTCAGTCATAATAGTTCCAGCCAAGTTATGTTAGATACTCTGTACTAATGGCCAAATAGTGCAATTGCAAAAACATAAGAAGGCTAAATTCTTGGGGTACTGATTTGAAATAGGAAGAAGTGGGAGCAGTGATGGGTACAAACAGGGAACTGAGAACAATGAAGTAACCCATTGATATGATGATTTCAGGCAGTTCCATAGCTGGACAGAGCTAACTCACATACCCGCCTTACTTATGATGGCCACTTTGTTCCCTAGGGCCTACAGGAGCTTTCCCCGTTCTGGCTCACAGTGGAAGTTCTGCTTAGACATCACTGCAGTGCTGATAGAAATAAGAAGAAAAAGGGACCACCAAACTCTGCCTCTTCCTTTTTAAAAATCCTCTATGAAATCAATAAGGAAAGCATGTGAATACTCAAAACATATCTATACCCTAGCTGACAAAATGGAAGACGTCACAGTTTCATGGTCCCGTCATGTCTTCCAAACCTCAGAGGTACAGTTGATTTACTAAGATGAAAAGGGAAAAGGAAAAATTGCCCTCTTAGAACTATTTTATTACTTTATCTGGCCCAGGTTTCAGTAGATTCGTAACCATACAAACCTAATGAAGAAACAGGGAGCTGGAGGGTACAACTAAAAGCCTGTTACCTGTACTTTGCCATTTAAAAAAAATCACAGTTGCACTCCCTGGCTACATAAAAGCCAGTGGAGTGGGGAAATTGATTAGCTTCAATTGCAAGCAGCCTGGCCAGGTCAAAAGAAGCTCTTCTCAGAACACTTCACACGTAAGTTTTAAGAAAACAAGAAAACAAAAAGCAAAACAAGCTTACATGAATGCTTATACAAGTAAGCAGATACACATACATATTTCAGTATGCTATGCTTGGGAAAAATATGAAAATTTTACGGTGAGTGGGGTAAGGAATTGGGTAAACTGACATCACGTAAGTAAGTAAATGTATTACCGTCATTGACCAGTACACAGTAAAAGAAGTAAAACCCCAAACTTAAAACATCTTTGTTCCCTATACAGGAATATAATATTTGTAAAATACATACAAATACAAAATACATACATAAACCACTAATAACCTAAAATATTAAGTGATATAACTTAAATCACTTATAAAACCCTCTCTAAAATATCAACTAGCATGACTCATCCATATTTTCCTCAGCTTAATTGCCAGCCAACCATACTTAGCAATTTTGAAGGTGACATCTCTGTTTCTATCAGCGAGCATTTTCTTGAGGAGACTTTTTTGATCTTTCCCTGGGAAACTAGAAATTACTGGTACTACCAATGTCTCCGAAATCTGTTTATAGATTTTACAGTCAAAAATTACATGGCTTAATGTCTCAAAAACTGACATCATATCACCAGTGAAGTTGTGGGTATTATCTGTAGGTGCTCACAAAGAATTCCTGTCCTGTCACTACAGGAAATTTCAATAATCATGCGTCACCTATTAGTGGAGGCTCAAGACATCATAAGACTGACACAGGTGTACTGGCCTTATATACACAGCCTTAATAGATGCAGAAGTGCTGCAGACTATATAGTGAGGCAAATTAAGCACAAGATGCTAAATTTAACCGGACAATTTTGCTGAGCCAGTTGCAGGTCTTAGCAGCGGTGATGGCAGTTTATCACATTCTCTGTTGTTTAGATAGTGAACAGACTACTATGACGCTCTATTCGGAGTTGTTTAGTGCCTTCTTTGATTATTTCTCTTACTGCCTTGCTGATAAAATTCCACAGTTCTGGTCTAACTTGGACACTTCTGTTACAGCAGTGTTAGAGGTTTCAGATGTCCATTCTTATTGCAAGTGAATGGCTCTGTTTTAAAAAACGTACATGGTGCCACAATGGGAATATTCAATACAGCATACATAACATTATATAAAACAAGATTAAAAACCTATTAAAATAACTGCGGTAAAAACAGCAGTAAAACCAAGCACAATAGAAACTACAGAGCCAAGAAGAACACTTAGGCACCAATGGCTTGCCAGCTACTAGAATTCCCCAAAGATCTTCCAGATGAGTTTGAGACTTGTCTCTTCTGGAAAGCCTTTGAGCTAGATTGATAAGAAATAGTGTGAAGGGGGAGTGGCACTATATTTCATTAACTTTATGGGATTTTATTTATTTCTATGCGCCTTTATTTTTTATTTTACTCTTTTTGTCTTGAGTTTTAGTTTTTTAAAAAATAAATAGTGGGTGTTCTGATTTTAATTATACCTCTAAGCCTGCTTGAATGTATTTTCAATATGCCTTTAGCAAAAGTGCCTGTGGTTTCTTCCAGGTACTGTTTGAATTGCTATCAAAAACACCATGTAAAACTGATTTAACCTGAGATTAAGTAGGACAGAAGAAAACGAGTGTGAGCAAAAAGAGGGCAAAATAGCTTTATAACATGATCTCAGACAGATTCTATGAATGATTATTCAGTCCTATGGATTTAAATGGGACTTATACCAATGTTCCCTCTAAATTTCCTGAGCGGAATATAACGGCTGTACTCTTAAAATGGGCAATGGGTAGTGCAAGACCCTGCATGACTCCAGATTGCTGCTCATGTGCACAGTTTAGAGGAAATACTGATTTATACCCAGGTACATATAGGATGACAGCATAGGACTTCACTGTAGACAGCAATTCTTTGTAATACTTTAGGTATTCATATTGTTGAACTGAGTAACATGATGCATTTCTTTCAGGTGGGTAGCCATGTTGGTCGGAAGCAGCAGAACAAAGTTTGAGCCCAGTGGTACCTTTAAGACCAACAAACTTTAATTCAGGGTATTCGCTTTTGTGTGCCTGCACACTTCATCAGGATGCATTTCTGAATGAGATAAAGATATGGATTAGAACCTCCTTACTTTGTAGAATTTATAGACAGATCTATTTTTTATGGCCAGGAAAGTAAGATTATAATCAAGCTGATAATCAACTGTATTGTTACTGATCTATTATAGATGAGGGATTTAGAGATGGAGATTTGACAAAGCCCTCCAGTGAAATTAACCGCTGCAATCTGGGTTTGAAGCCAGGGTCTCACAATTCCGTCTACTAGATCACAATGGCTCCCATGAAGAAAGATAGTAATAATTATTTTTATTATAAATTAATGGAAGCAGCTAAAGCAGTTGCTGTTGTTATCACATGTGGATAGTGTGATGGCTTTCCATACATTATCTTATATGACTTTTATTAAATATTATGCAGGATCAGTGAACAGAACTTGCGGCAAACAATCCACTCTACAAATGTCTCCATTTGCCTCCAATATTTTTCTCAAACAAAAAAACAAATTACTGCAATGAGGCTATCAGAAACAAAGTGACATTAAGATTAAGACATGAAATATGTTAAGAGTAAGGATGTTCAAGTGAATGCACACTTGCTAAGTGAAGTGTGGCAAATATATTGTGAAAGGTGACAAAAAATCCTGTCAGATTTATCTGAGATTTTTCCCCAGAAGGAAAAAGTTCCTTGTTATCTCTTGTCTTTTTACTCCTATTTAGGACCAAACTAAACATGATATTTATATGTGATCATCAATGTATTCTAAAGCAGGGGTGAGCTGGGAACATTTTTATTTTACCCCAAAAAGAAATGTGTGGGTGAGAGGAGCTAATTGAGTTCCCAGTCCCTCTCTGGCTGTCCACTGTTGCTTTTAATATTGTCCTTTCATACCTGAAAGAACGTCTTGTGAAGAATTAACTTATAACCTACATGATGGCACCCATACCTTTTGTTCTGTGTACACATACTGGCAGGACTTTTTTGAAGAAAAAGTCCAGCAGGAACTCATTAGCATAAAAGGTCACAGCCAGCAGCAGAAACTCATTAGCATATTAGGCCACATCCCTGACTGCACCACTCATTAGCATATTAGGCCACACCCCATGTTACCAGAAGTGTGGTCATCCAGCCACATCCACCTTTTGCTTCTTATTCTGTTTACCTTGTTTGTTGTCAAAACCTAGGGCTTTTTTTGTAGCAGGAACTCCTTTGCATGTTAGGCCACACACCCCTAATGTAGCCAATCCTAATGAGTTTCTGCTGTTGGGTGTGGCCTATTATGCTAATTAGTTCCTGCTGGGTGTGGCCAACTTGGGAGCCAGCGGGAATTCCGTTCCTGTGCGTTCCTGCCCAAAAATAGCCCTGCATACTGGGAAGCCCCAAGCGGTAACAACCTGTATGTAGTGTCCAACCTAAAATATTTGAATTGTGCAATTTGTGCTTGGATTTTATAATGCTTGTACATATAAGTGTGGCACAAGGAAGCGACCACTGGTCACAGCTTCCCAACAGACAATGGTATGTAAATGACATAAAAAATCCACGGTCATTTTGTTGCTTCCATGCTAGATGCAGATTGTATGCTAATTCCTTCACAGAAGTCCCTTGTGTACTAGTTCTGTAATATTCTGCACCAGTCCTTATGAACAGATGTATTGTATTTTTTATCTGACACACAGTGACACACTTTGATTTACCTCCTCTACCTCTGCTTTTTTCAGATTGTTCTCACAATTCATATAGGGAGCATGTATATTTGCATGAACAAGCCTTTGGTTTTTCATATCTATTCATATCACATCAAATCACATCGATTCTTATCTAAACCCAGTAATTGGTATACATTTCAAATAAATATGCAAGTTCATTAGCACTAACATCTTTCTTCTGAAATAAACCAAAACAGAACAAAAGTCACTTTTATGTGTTCACAGTGATCCCTCTCCTCGAGACTGAGGTACAGTTATCAGGCACAGAACCAAAATTTCCATATGGATTTTTTTCTCAGATTCTGGATTTGTTTGGTAACATGTTGGTGGGGGAAGGGAAAGGACCCCTGAAGTGAAAGTTACAACAAATGGCATATGCTACAATTCCCACTACAATTCAGTCATTAACTGACATTTTGGAGGAGTACAATCCACGGCAAAGCAAAATTACAGAATAGTAACAGGAGACATGCTCTCATAAATACTGTCAAAGTTATGTGTTCATTAGTAAGCTAGTTCTATCTTCACTAAAATCTATCATGAAGCCCCAGAATCTGAAAAGAATCTGAAAAGAAAAATTGCATCTCTACTCTGGAATGAACTTTGTTTCCTTAAGATATCATTTACTCTTCTGACTGTACAATGGTGCCATTTAATAATATTGCATACCTAAAGAATAGTCCAAATCCATTTTGATGGTGAATGAAAAATAGCATTTGATAATTTTGGTAGTACCAATAAGATGGTAATTTTAGATGTGGTATTAGCAAGTGTCCTTTGCAACCCATGCAAAAAGAATTTTCTGCCTTGAGCCTTCCAGAAAACTGGGAATCATCCACTTTCTGCACATGTGCTCATGATCCATTAAAATACGAATTAAAGAAAGCCTTAAAATACCTGTGCACATGGGTGACACTTTTAACACCATCTGAAAGTAAACGGAGTCTTTCACCAATTCAAGCACCCACTCCAAAGGTCAAGAAAGACTTCCTGGATAAATACTGTTAGAATAGCTGTTTCTTCTTGCATGGTCTATTGCAGTCTCATCTGTGCATTTAGTGAGATTAGATAAAGGGAGATTTCTACTTTACTGTCCATGCTTGAGATGACTGCTGCCGCCATTATGCTAATAAAGCTGAAATTTGCAAGAGTTTTTGATGTACAGCACTGAAAGCTTATTCTTTAGGTGAAATGCATTTTTCTGGATTTGACAGTCTTCAGTCAAGACCTTTTGCATCTCCCCCCCTTTTCTTAAAAAAAATCACAACTTGAATGATTAGCAGAAATACTAAAATATACTAAATAGTTACTGCATAGAAATCATATGACCAAGTGACAGTGTATGTCAAGGCAGCTTGACATCTGTTTCTTTAGCAAAATTAAATCCTTTTAAAGATCAGAATTACACAGTACCCTTCCCCCCCTCCATTTGACAAAAAGCCAGAATCGCAATCCTATCAACATTCCACATTGTAGGAGAATACTAAAGAGAAAGGAATAGAGTCATGCATTTAAAAAAAAAATCTATTGCTCTTTTTTTAAAGGGAGGGTGTAACAAAAATGTGCATACTTTGAAAATGCAAGCTTACCAACACACTTAACAATGCATTATATTTCATTTTGCTGGGGAAAAGCTTCTAAGCACTACATTATGTCAATGCATTGTTCAATCTACACGGTAAGAATTGTGTTTGGGGTAGGGATTTAAAATGACAGTATATAATTCAATATTTCTTTTAGAAAAGAAAAAAATAAACAAACACACACACATTGGTACCAATATCCTGTTGCCATCTCACGTGTCTCAGACAGAAGAGCACAGGATAGCAGATGCGTTTAAAACCATAAATGTAAAAGAAAATACTGCTTGAGTGTATCCATTAGATTTTTCTGTATACACTGTCCTTTTAACTAGAGGGATAAATTGATACTGAGCATGTGCAATGAAGAAAAAGCTTGCAATGTCAGTGTGAATAATGGGTGAAGAAAGGGAATGAGGGGGTGTGGCATCTCAATCAAGATTAAAATGAAACTGATAAAGCAGCATATGGACTGGATAACAAATAAAAAATGTTTATTCACTGAAGGAACTGGTTAATGGAGACTGCCAGCACGTTGCCATGGAAACACTGACTGTTGGAGCTGTACCATCTCATACCTTATCCAATACATTCCTGGTTGTTGGTAGTAGTCCAAAGACCCTGATCTCTTGATGGTAAACCCGTGGTCCAGCTGAGCAGAGAGAAACGGGGCAACTCAGTGGATCAACATTGTGCTAGAGAATTAAGACCTCCAGACCAAAACTGTTCCTTATTTAGTGCATATTTATTGATCACACAAGGTCCTTATCTAACCTCCTAAGGAAAAAAAAAACCCTATGTACTGAAAACTGGAAAACAAGAAAATGTACAAATGATAAAGAAGAAATTAAACCCTAAATGTCTATCTGGCTAAATGAGAATCCAATTAACTTTAAACTGAGATACAGGTTACTTGCTGCAGAACTCATTTAGTTTAACCTTGGAAAAACAGCTTGTTTGCAAAGACAGAAAAGTAGGGTTACACACAAAGGTAATTCCCGCCTCCCCCCGTTTTTACAATAAAGGGAGTGGTCCAATGATTTTTAAAATATATATATTATCAATGGCAGCCATTCCTAGGACCAGAATAGACAAGACCACTCCATTATTATAGTTCTGCTTCTGCACAATTGTGAAAGTGCACAAAAATGAACAGAAGAATCATATTTAATATCCCCATCAGACTTTATCATTCAAGCTTTCAGTTAATCTTGGTAACAATGGCTACTTAGGAGTTGCGGATAACTGTGTATCACTCTGCCATACATATCAAGCATAAAAAAGTAAAACAAAGTTGCACTGAAGAATCTTGACTAACTTGTACCCAAACTCAATCCATTAACAGAATGTTTTAGAGAGAAATATGTTGCCGTATATGTGGCTCAGTAAGAAGCACATATTCCGTACAGCTTTGCAATTACAGTGAAATGGGAATAGTAACAAAAGGGTGTTATTTTTCTAACCTTTCCACAGTATATTGACATGTGCTCAGGGCACCACTTAACAGGTAATTAAATGCTATTTTAGTGCAGAAAGTCCTTCAGAGAAAGAAACAGAAAGAAAGAGGGCAGGCTGTGCAGTTTAATACTGGAGAATGCTACAACATTTACATACAGAGCTATGAAAATATAATATTTGTGTGTCTGTGTGTGCCTTTTAATTTTTTTCCCTTTGGTCAGAATCATGGGGCAGTGCATAATTCCAGAGCTTCACAATTTAAACTGAAAAAAGGTATCTGATACCAGTTATTTACTTATTGTATGTCATGTGTTGACTTACAATACACAAGGAGCCAAGTACAAAGTTTCCATTTATTTTGTTTCATCAGTACGTATTTTGTC
>NW_015171532.1:641300-641763 GCF_001447785.1 Gekko japonicus | reverse complement strand
GAAACCATTGCATTTTCTCTTATGTCCAAGCAGCCTGATCTGCTATTGCCATCTACTGGCATACTAGCATAATGCAGGTGTAACACAACAACAGCCAACCTTTTAAAAAGGTTTCTAACCAAAATATTATATTACTATTTAACATTTTCTGATTATTTTACTGCAGAAGAGAATTTAGATTATAATCACATATTTCCTCTGCTTGATAAGCAGAATACTTTACTAACTTGAAACACACTACAGATGTAAATGATGAAAGCATGAAGCCAAACAGTATGTGAGGAGTGACAGTTTCTTCTTCAAAACAAGCTCAGTAATAAGTGCTGCCATTCACAAGACACTGAAGGCTGCATGTTAAGGGGCGATTCACGCATTCAAGTTGTTTCTTTCTGAACGTGATCCTTCTCAACTGTGCCTATCTGTATGAGGCATGTTATATGCACAATGACAATACAGGCATTCC
>NW_015171532.1:628904-641287 GCF_001447785.1 Gekko japonicus | reverse complement strand
TGCATGAAAGTAGTACTTTTGGGATGTGCCAAGGTAAAATCCAAAGCTGACGACATCTGTACAGCACTATCCACTCTGCAATTATCCACCGGAAGCAGGTCTGAGATGGATGCTAGGGACGGGCATAGGTGGTTGCTGTGTATTTATGAAACAATTTGAGCCCTCAGCCATGCTAATATGATTGACTGGAGTTCAGGCATGAACACAGCTTTAGACCCTGCTCCTAAACACAGATGCCCTATTTCAGCAGTTCTAGTACACATGAGGTGCCCAAGAGAGCTTTGTGCCCAAAGAGACTGTTACACTTCTGCACAGCAGGAGTACATGTAGAACAATTGTAGACTAGAATGAAGGAAGGGCAAAGCCTAGCTTATGCAGACTTGTGTGTGTTCATAACTAAACTGCCACTGGGACTAGAACTGAACATTTGTGTTGTGGCCTCATGTGGTGAGTCACCAAGGCTGCAACACAGAGGGTCCCCCCCTGGATTATGACTTGTTTTTAGGGTCCAGAGACACTCTGCACACCCAAAGAATCAATTGGCTTCCTTGCCTCTGATGGACCACATTCAGGTCAGACTGGGAATTTGTCAGGGGTAGAGTGATGGCCGAGGTTTATCTAGTGGCCGGCTTTTAACTCCTTCTCACTCCACACCTGCCCAAGGCCCCTGGAGTATCATGCTGTGGTAATTACTGTGCTAATTAGTTCTACTGAAGCCAGTAGGATGTGGTCTTAAGTAATGTTTGTTAGGACTGGGCTACGAAGCAACTGAAGTGTAAATATATTTGTGGTCCATGCGCTGGAGATAGTTGAGTCTTTGCTTGTAGCCACTGTAAAATGTCACCTAAAATTTTTGTTTTATATTTCCATGGATATGCTTTAACAATCCATCCTTTCCCACTTTCCCGCACATCTTGAAGCAACCTTTACCTCTAAATTAGGCCAATGACTGAGTCAGTGTATAAACTCAGTAAAAGTAGTACCTTCTCTATCCACACTGGCATGAGATAAATTACCACTGGAGCTTTCTCTGTCCCCCTCCATCAACATACACTAAGAAACCTCTCTTAGCACTCATACCACAAACATAAATTAACCCATGCTTAGCCAATATACCAAACTTTACTGAATAGTATATTTTTGAGGAAGGGTGTTTATTCAGTTCTAAACAGAAAAAGAGTGTTGGTCAAATCTCCAGCATAATGACATTACATTACAACTCTTTCAAGACATCTGTGTCCAGTTAAGACATAATTACCAGTTTTCCTCTTTAGCGACCGGAGACCCTACCAGGCAACAGCCAAGTCGCTAGTTCGAAACATTCAAAGAAAAACAGTGACAAATTAAGAATGCCTATTTATAGAATTGAAGCAATTACTTGTATTTTTAAAAGCAACATTCTTCAGGATTCGGAGTTTAAACAATGTAGAGAAGGAAACTGCATTAATTGAGACTGCTGACTCTATTTATTTAGAAAAATTTTACCCAACCACTGAACTAAAGCACTACTCTGTAAAAAAAACAAAATTACATCCCAGCTATACAACACACAAAAGTAAATATCAGCAGGGATAGAGCAACAGTTTGAATTAAAAAATCTCCCACTGACTTAAAATGGCTATTTAAGAATGCATTTTCCAAAGGAACTTAAAACTAGCACTGATAATATACACTATACATGCAAAATAAACACTGGTGAAGTGCCAAATACCTAAACATCACCATCAAGGGCACTCAAAGTTTGTCACTGTTATTCCTTGAAAATGTTTCAGATTGCCATATAGTATTCAAGGAATATCTGACCAACACATTAAAATGTCAGTTGTCCTTCACTTTGAAGGGATAATCCACACTGGGCAGGGATTTTGTTGTGTGAAACAGCCCTCTTTCCTTAATATAAGAGTGGCATAAATGCACAGTACAATCCTAAACAGATTACATTCTCCAAGGTTACATCATTCTTAGCCAATTGACTTCAATGGAATTAGAAAGGTATAAACCTGCTTAGAATTGCACTGTCAAGGCACACAGCTCCTCCACCCAAGACTTCCACCATTACTTTCAACGGAGGTGACAGCTCTACACAAAGGGAAAAATAAACAAAACTTTCCCCTCCCTAGAGAAGCATCACAGAGCATTTGGGAGTGCCCAAAGAGCTTCAGATAGATTGCAATGGCTGTGGTCAAAGGCTATGCACATCTAGAGGGCTTCCGGGTAAATCTGAGCACATGATGTTGGATCCAGATAAACAGTTCTGTGGGCACATGAGGCTTTCCAGATGAACAGTTCTGTGAGTGAAAATGCTTCCTCCCACACAGTGTGATTTTTCTGTCTTCCCCTCCTATAGCAGCACAGAATTTCCTCAGAAATACTGTTCCTGGGGACCACTCTCTCCTTCATGAACAGGATTTCTGGGGGCATTTGAGGCTCCCTTGGGGGGGGGGACAGGAAAATCACAATCTGCAGGTGGGGATTCCTTAAGACTGCAGAAATGTCTAGTTTGGATCCAAGCCATGGAGTGTTTTTTCCTGGACAAAACTGATGATGGAAAAAGCCTTTCTTTAATAAACACACACACACACACACACACACACCCTTGTAGAACCAGACCAAGGACCCATCGAGTCCAGCATCTGATTCCAACATTGGTCATCTAAATGCTTCCAGAAAGGTTACGAAGGATGAAAGCAACCTTCCTCTCCTGTTGTTCACACCAGGAATTAGATATGGATGTTCTATTTAGCTACCAGTGCTAAGAGCCACAGACATTCCTCCATGAGTTTATCTAGTTCTCTTTCAACACTATCTATGCCAATGGCATCACCACAACTGATATGCACAGAACTCCACAGTAGCCTCTCTGTGAAATGTTCAACATTAAAATAGAACAGCCAATTCAATTCTATGCTTTTTAAAATTTAGTTTCAGAGGGCAGCTGTGTTGGTGTGCAGTTAGAGGAGCTAGATTCGAGTCCAGTAGCACCTTTGGGACCAACAAGATTTTCAGGTTATGAGCTTTTGAGAGTCAAAGCTCTCTTGATCAGATACTGTCCCGCTGCGGGCTCCTCCACGGCCTCACAGGCTGCTGCTGCGGGACTGGCGTGGCCAGCGCCGGGCTCCCCGCAAATACTGGGAGGTGGACAGGCCATGGGAAACAGTCCCGGAGACTCGAGCGTCCCCAAACCCCTCCCTCAACGATGGCCAAAACGCAGAGGGAACTCGGAGGAGATGGGGCCGAAGGAGCGGTCCGGCACGGACGACACTCCTCTGCCTAAAGGGGGGAGGGCCCGGTTGACAGATAGAGGTAATTGGAGGGCCCCTGCCTTACCCCTCACCCTCAAAAAGGAAGAGACAGCGAGCGGCAGTCATGACATCCAGGACGGAAGTGGGCACTCCCCTGCATGCATAACTCCAAGCTAGAGGCACGGGGATTTAAAGAGAGGTGGGACAAAAAGGGAAAACACTAAGAGATTGGAGAATGCGGTGATGGGCGGGAGGAAGAGGCTATGGGCTCAGAAAGGGCTTGAGGGGTGTGTCCGTAAGAGAGGGGAGGGGAGATAAAAGGAAGGAAACGGAAAGTGCCGGGGAGGAGTTCAGAGATAATTGCTCAGCCAAGCCAGAGAGAGGGTGGAAAAGTGATTGCTCTGAGAACGGTGCCTGGAGTGTGGCGCAACACCCAGCCCTTTCACATCTGAGGCACTTGTTTCCTTCTGCGATCTCTCTTCCAAAACGGCGACAGGATTTTCAGGGCTCAGGGACGACCCTGAGCACGACAGATACTTCAAAGGGAGCTCTGAGTCTTGGAAGCTTTATATCCCCGAAATCTTGTTGGGCTGTAAGGTGCTACTGGACTTGGACCATACTTTTTTAAAAATTCAGACACATACAGATGCTCTTCTTTTATCATCTGTATTCTGTATCCAACATCTGATCAGTAGTGTACCATGTGTAAACATTGTTTTAATACAATTGTTTTAATACAATGTGTAAACATTGTTTTAATACACAGGGGAGCGGTGGCACAGAGGATTTATCCTCTGGTTACAGTAACATCTGAACTGAACAGAACTGCTGTCAGTTCTAGCCCGTGCTGGTGTGAGCTACCAGCCTTGTCCCCAGCTCACCATCCACCCAGCGGTTTGAAAGCTTCGGCGAACAGATAAAATGGGTACCACTCCTTAGATAGGGTGGGCACACTAAACCCCCCCCCGGTGGGGGGAGGTGTTCGCTGACGAAACGGAATGTCCAGCTCGGAAGCCTGGAAAGATCTTTTCGGCATTAAGAAGCCTGCGATGGGCCAATCCGGCCAGGCGGTGGCAGTGTGACACTGAGACTCGAAGCAGTCCTGGAAAAACTGACGTCATCAAGCCAAACCGAGTCAATGCCATCTGGAACACGTCTGAGGCTACAGCTGAACAAAATCCCCGTTGGCTGCAAACGTGTGCGACTTAAAAGATTTATATGTTGTCCTCCCTTACCCACTATGAATCATTGTTAGTCCCGTGTGTATATGAGTAACTGTAAATCGCTCAGAGCCAGCAGCTCTGCAGGATTGAGCGATTAATAAATCGAAAGATATTATTATTATTATACAAAAGGGGGTCCAATTATGCCCTAGGAACATCTTAACACTAAATTGGCCCACCTGTAGAATATTACATTACATCACAAATTTACTACACCAGTTTAAGCATCAAATCAATTCCATTTAGCATGGCATTTTAATTTTAGCAACTGGTCTTGCTAAACCTACATTGAAATGCAAAGGTAATCTTTTTATTTCTTTGCGTTTTTGCATTAGGTTGTGTATTGTGCAATGCAGAACAGGTGAGAGGTTTATATTTATTAGTATTAGCTTGCCTGTAAGGACATTGATAAGTGCATGACCGAAATGTGCTTTCAGTATTTTAGAAAAGTTAGTAAGAGCAGCAAGATTTATGTTGACATTTGTAATAAATCAAATATTTAGGACGAGTACTAGCAAGACACATGCAAAGCTCCAGTATCAAACAGCCAAGATGTCAATATTCAGTAGATATACTGTGATGCCAATCCCAATGTGGAGATCTGCATATTAATGTCTGACACGTTGGGGAAGGGGATGGTTGTGAGAAACTTCACTGCAGTGTCTTTTCTCATTTAAAATACCTTAACTGCTAAAGAAATAGATTTCCAGTGCAACTTATGCAAATTAAAATGAAAGTAAACATAATAAAGGAGGCAAAGAATGGGTGCAAAAGCATTTTGAACAGCTTTTAAAAGCTATGAAATCCCCTCATATAGCGAACTTGAGCAGTACTTCTCATGGACAAGCGTGCTGGCAGTCCAATTGAAAAGATTTTCAGCTGGGCAGCTGAGGAACATAACCTGGTATTTTTTATGAAGAATGCATATAATGGGATGCTTTAAGTCGTGGGAGAACTACTGTAGCTTTTGTTGTTTATAAATTAAAACAAAAACCAATGCTGACTGTATGTTTGCTGATGACATAAAAAGGACAAAGCCTAAGGAAAGCATGTCTTTTGATTTTAAAAGCTAAAGAAAAAAAAAAAAAAAAAAAAGATAAGAGAGAGAGAGAGAGAGAGAGAGAGAGAGAGAGAGAGAGAGAGAGAGAGAGATGGGAGGGGGACGCACGGCTTGAAATGGGAAACACTTGCAATGCTAAATAACTCTGGAGCAAGCATCCCTGCTTGTGGCACAGACAGACTATGCTGGTAGAACTGAATTGACTTCATGCTGACTTAAATCCATCGCTGAAAGGGCTGAATCGAAACTGGGGAAAGTACAAGAAAAGGCCACATTTGCAGTTACACCACCTGCAATTTATTGAAGCTGGGAAGCAAACACAGATTATTTGGATATGGAAATGGTTATGTTCAACGCATTCATTCTAGTGGCTCTCTTTGGAACATGATTAATATGCACATTTATGAATGAAAGCTTAAACACAGGCAGACATAAAGGAGAAGATGCACATACTGTTAAAAAGTGGCTGCCAAATGGTTTTAGCAGAAACTCTTGGGGGGGTGGCAGAGGAAAACTGATAAATACTAACCTTTTACTATTGTTAGCTTTTATAAACTGGCCACGTACAATTTGGGGGGGGGATGTTAAGAAGACTGGCATTTTTCAATCTGTACTTTTACACACAAGTGAAATTGAACCGGGCTTCCCCCCCCCCTCCAATGTTCAAACACACAGCTACTTTGTAGCTGCAGCATGCTAGAAAATTTGTTTGGAACCCTGTTTAAATCTTAAACTGATTTAATTCCTGCCTGAAGGATAGTGGTTTGCCAGATTTTCTACAGAAGAGTGACACACAGACTGAATAAAACCCACATGGTGTAGCTGTGCCTTAAAATGGCAAAGACAAGGCATCACAGCTTGCTTTGGTGTACTTAGACAAGGGGAATCCATATTGAGACCTTTTAAAATGTCACTGTTACTGACTATGCCAGAATGAGCAGCAGATTATGTCTAAGTCATAACCCATCTCTGATGTGGTGGTAGCTTTTTGGCCTTGAGCTGAGCTGGTTGCCCAGCTGCTGCATGGACAGGCACTGAATGGTTTTCTACATGCCAAAGCAGGGAAGCTTTTTTTGGGGGGGACCTTGTGGCAAATGTTTGCCTAGTCTATGCAGCCTTTCAGTATCAGCAAGTACAAGCAGCAGATGCCATGCCCTGCCATATTTTGTGGCCCTTCTGTCTATTAATTATAAAGTAACTTCTGACCAGGGTTTACTGTACCCTCTATAGAGCAGAATATAATAGCCAAATTTAGGACGTGAATGTCATAGGAAGTAAATGTTCATAAGCCTAAATGACAGTTCTGTAAGTGTATGTTGGACTTAGTCTACTGAGGGATTGCATTTTCAGTGAGATATAGGAGTGTGCACCCTGACCTGGATAGACTAGGATTAGTCCAGTCTTGTCAGATCTCAGAAGCTAAGTAGGGTTGGCCCTGCTCTGTATTTGGAAGGGAGGCTTCCAAGGGGTACTAGGGTTGTGATATAGAGGCAGGCAATGGCAAACCACCTCTGAGTGCCTCTTGCCTTGGAAACAGTATGGGGTCACCAGAAGTAGGCTGTGACTTGACAGCAAAAGAAAAAAAGAAAGAAAAAAGAAACAAAAAGAGGAATATACATAAAGTCTAACAGAGGTGGCTGATGGTAAATCAACTAGCAAATACATTGATGGAATAATAGCAGATTTATTGCATTACATGATTAAACTGTTCAATAGTTGGAGGCACCTCCTTAAATGTAGAATGGCAAAATCTATAAGCAGTGTATTGCAGATGCTTACTGCTATAACGGAGACACCAGCAGCCGTGCTGTTGGGTTTAGGGCCTGTGTTGAAATGCTTTTTTATCTTTCCAGCTACTGACAGCTGATGCTCATTCTCTGGAAGGCCATCATCCTGCAAAGCAAAACAAGCAGTTATCAGACACTATCTGTGCAAGGGCTTGAAAAACAATTTGGGAGGTGCTTTCCCATATACAATGTTTTAACCAGTGGGGTCTTTGAAAAGGCAAGGGGGATCATTAATAAGTGGGATCTTTCTTTAATGTTAGTGTAGAAACTTTGCCCTGATCTGGATTGCCCAGGCTAGTCTGGTCTCACTAGATTTTTTGAAGCTAAGCAGGGTCGGCCCTGGTCAGTATTTGGAAGGGAGACCACCAAGGAATACAGGGTCACTATGCAGAGGCAGACCATGGCAAACCACCTCTGAATGTCTCTTGCCTTGGAAACCCTATGGGGTTGTCATAAGTCAGCTATGATTTGATGGCACTTTCCACCCCATGAGTGTAGAAACTTTAGCTTTGTGCACCTATATCTTAAAGATTGTTTATAACATTTCGACTATCACCAACTGATTTGCTAAGGGTTTCTGATTGGAACCCAACCTGAAACAACTGAAGTGTTAGGACAGCTAGATGACTACTCTGCTTTTGTACAGTATACTCAGTTTGCTAGCCTTCTAGCTTATTCAGTATGCTTGAAGTTGACATAGATAAAGCCTAAAACCTGTGTACACTGGAATAAAAAAGAAAGCATCACATAACCTACTTAATGGTTCCTTTTGCATAACATTAAAATGGCATTAAAATAAGGCTGTTACCCTATCCATAGCTGTTAATTTACTGCTGCCTTGAATATCTGTACAAAGGTATAACTAACTCACACCTAAATGCTTATTTGTATACAGGTGCTCTTTTTGCACTGGTATTGGAACTCAAAAATGGCCTTGAAGAATTCCAGTACGTTCAGATTTAATAGAGAGTGTGACTTTGATGTGAGACAAATTAGATAAGAATGGGGTGGTTAGTTGTAGATTTTCCGGGCTGTATGGCCGTGTTCTTGGCATTGTAGTACCTGATGTTTCACCAGCAGCTGTAACTGGCATCCTCAGAAGTATAACAGAGAAAGATGGTCTTTTTCTGTTATACCTCTGAGGATGCCAGTCACAGTTGCTGGCGAAACCTCAGGTACTACAGTGCCAAGACCAGGACTTTTTTTGTAGAAAAAGCCCAGCAGGAACTAATTAGCGTAATAGGCCATACCCAACAGCAGACACTCATTAGCATATTAGGCCACACCCCAGACAGCACAGCTCATTAGCATATTAGGCTACACCCCGTGCCTTCCCTTCGCTTGCCCGGGCAAGCCGGCCTTTGGAGGGGAGGAGAGGCGAGGCGAGGCAGTTTAAACTGCCTTCCCTTGGCTTGTCCAGGCGCCCCGTGGCTGTGGGGAGCCTGGGCAAGCCGGCCAGGAAAGGCATGGGGAGGCATTTAAATGCCTCCCCGATCCTTCCAGAGCCCCCCCGGCCTATCCGCCTCGGAGTCGCCGGGGGTGGTGGTTTCACCCTCCAGGCCTTCCCTCTGTAGCCACGCACGCAGAGGTTTTGGCTGTAGTGGGTGTGGCCAACTCTGAAGCCAGCCGGAACTCCATTCCTGTGTGTTCCTGCCCAAAAATAGCCCTGGCCAAGGCCACGGCCATACAGCCCAGGAAATCTACAACAACTAATGAACTCCGGCTGTGATAGCCTTCGACAACATAATGGGGTGGTTGTAGTCGGCACTGACAAATACTTTGCCAACTATGCTCTCAGCAAGGCAGTCAGATTTATTATGGAATCAGATTATTGCAAAGATAAAACCTTAAATTTAGCTACATGAGATCTAATTTAATGCTATGTACATCAATGAATCTAAAGTTGGGTAGATCAGTTCTTCTGTTTCCCTGTCTATAACTGTTGCAGTTGGATTCTGGCATTGCTATCTTTTTTTACAGTATGGGTTATTGTACTCATTCATGGGTTTACGATTTCAAGTTTGGAGGAACTGATTCAATGGTTGCAGGCAGAATCTTGTCCAGTCTTAGGATGGTATACCAAATTCTTTCATGATGACACAGGTGAAAGAGATAAGATTTTAAACAAACATTTATAAGGCTACAGCAAGAGTCTAACTCGAGAAAACTGTGTATTGAACACAGGCAACACAGTCATTTCATGCCTGAGACTAGGAACTGACAAAACGTCAGGAAGCTTACAATGCACTCCAGAGACATAAGGATAGCCATTTCTGGATGTGTTACTTCAGGTATTTTTCAGAATGTAAGCAAAGAAGTGTATTGTTGAATACTGACCAACATGTGGCCAATATTTAAAGGAGTTCATTCCAAGGAGACATTTCAAAGGTTTGACAAAGAAAGGATTAAAAAATAGCAATGCTAAAATAAAACCTTCAGTCCTTAATTTACTTACATTAACCCACGGATGTTCCAGGACTTGCAAGGCTGAGAATCGCTGATCTATATCTACCTGAAGCATCATAGTGATAAGTTCCTGTGAAATGAGAAGTTTAGACCCAATTTAAAGTTCATTCTATTCGGATACAAAACATTTGTTCTCACCTTAATGCAATAAAGTATTTTGAAAAATAAACGAAGAGAAAAAATGTCCAAGCCTCCACTTGATCCCATGAGCCAATAGCCCACAATAATGTGAAGAAATTATAGTGTAGTGCTGAGACATCACAAAGTGAAGAAATTCTTAGATAATGTTTCTAATAAAAAAGGGAACATTATCCTCCAACTTATAAAATATCAGTGCTTCTGGTCCTCTCATAGTTCTTGCACAAATAATAGACAAAATATTTTTTAAAAATTTAACACTCAGTTACAGTTATTTACTCCCCATTTTCCTTTCTCTTAACAATGAAATAAATACATTTATTACTGAGTGCTTCACAGTCTTGGAAACCTTATGATAATAGCATGGTAACAGAGCAAACAAATCTATGAATCTATTTCTGTGCTCTTTTCTATATTAGAGGGCCTCTGTTTCAAAAGATACTTGGAAAAGAAGGTTAGTTTAGGACATACATTTGCCAGTGGTGTTAAAAGACCATTCGAGAAATTTAAACTTTATTGGATTTTCTGAAATACAGAGATAATAAAACATGCCTAAATAGGTTGTATCTCATGCAGCACCAACAGGAAGTGCTGATAGAAGCAGATCTTTCTTGTCTTTTTCTTCCACGAGTAGGTGCCTTTGTGCTTCAAAAAGGTAATACTGGGCAATGCATGTGGCTAAGAAGTGAGGCAATACAGGTGGCTGCAATGAGGAGGAGGAAGTAGAAATCATCCCTCTGACCTTTTGTGCCAGCAAATCCTCTTGCACTAGTCAAAGACTTCTTGAATGGGTAGAAAGCTTACACAGGATCCATCCCTATACATACACATGATGCCTATCTCTAATTAAGGATTATTTTTCAAATTAGTCAAAGTATTTGATTAGCTCACAGGCTGAGAATTCTGAATTTCACTAAAACTTCATTTGGAATGTTGTAAAAATCAGCCAGTTTCAACATGACACATTTCAGCTTCCAACTAAGTGTATACATGTATACTTTGAACACTGATAGTTTCAAGAACTGATATTGTAGCAACCACAACAGATAAATCTGAAATGCTATCCATGTGACTTGCCGTTTACATAAATGTTAAAGTACTCCTCCACGTAATCTTAGCATTCTTTAGAACACTGGAAGGAGCCAAGGATCCCAACTTTCTACTCATAAAAGCCACATTTTTTAGTTTATGTAATTTATAGTCAGTGAAAAAATACCTATATGAGTTCACATGTACATTCAACATAGGGTTGCCAGCTCCCTGCTGGAGGCAGGTGTAGGCTGTTAAGCTGCTGATGCCAGTGACGTCACTTCTGGCATGTATAGGAAGTGACATCATCATATCGGCAATGTCTTTTTTAAACCCCCCGAGGGGGAATTTTTTATTTGCATTTCTATAAAACTACAACAGAAATTGGGGAGGGGGAGTCTACAATCTATAGGAAAAAGTAAAGAAAACCTAACTAAAAACCCAAGAATGGAGGTTTTACAATGCATAAAACATAGTTGTTACTCTTATACATTTGCTTTCAAACATGAAGAGTGCCCGCCAATCATCGCTTCTGCTGCCAAACCTGCTTATCTGACTGAACAGAGAGTAATTCCAAAGCTATAACACACATAATCACAGCTCTTAAGAAAAAATTAGCATCTCCATGCTTTACTCCCCTCCCCAGGCAAAATCTTTAAAACCAATGTTCCCTCAGTAAGAACATTACAACACGTTTTTCTTCTTCCGTCTTCGATGTATCTTCTTTCTTCAATTATCTTTTAGTTTTTATAAGTCCGGATCTGTCCATTCATGATATAAACCAAGTTCCTTTTTTTCTGAGACATCTTCGCTTCCTTAAACGTCTTAGATCAAAAGAGTCTTTCCTTTTGTTGCAATAACAACACGCTCATTGGAGATTCCAACCTTTCTCTTAGCAATCAGATCATATAAAGTTAGGGTAGCGAGCCCTTTACTCCAGAAAACCGCTTTACGATCAGCTTGCCAGTCCAGCCACAAAGAACTAAACTTAGAGTCTCCTTGCCATTCATACGTCTCTATGATCAATGTACTGTCCCTTTAAAAGTGTAGCTGCTTTTGGTACAGATCCAGATCGCTTCTCACTTTAGCCACCAGAGGGCCCACAATTCACTTTAAAGACAGAGTATGTTTAGGTCACAACCTAACTTTCCACTGTCCTCCTTTCTGAAGAAAGCATGGTCCCGCCTCCCTCTTCGCCTCTCGTCGCCATCTTTTGGGGATGTTTACATCAGCCGAGAAAGAATGCCAAAATCTCTAAGGTCTGTTTAAACACTCTGCTTTCTTTTAGAAAAACTCTCCGCTACAGTCCATCACCACAGTTTGATCAGTCCCTCCCTCCTTGCTTTCGCATTTGCTTAAAACTTCGGGAGATAGGGCGTCCCCTCCCCCCCCTCCGTTTATATGCTTGTAGTGGAGGGACTTCACTTCTAGGCTTTAG
>NW_015171532.1:610084-628706 GCF_001447785.1 Gekko japonicus | reverse complement strand
GGGGGGGGGAAATCATATCGGCAATGTTGAGGCGATGGTCTGGTATTTGGTTAAACACTATGGTAGAATCCATTTTTAACATAGAGTTTTTGCCCAAATACCAGAGAGACCCTGTGATGTTGCTGATGTGATGACATCACGTCCAGTACACACCGGAAGTGACATAACCATGTCACTGGCAAGGTAGCCTGGGCTTCCCTCCTATTCCTGGTATGTTCCCCTGACCCTCTGCCAGTTGCCAGGAGGGACCTGGCAAACCTATTTCAACACTGGTTAAAACTTCTTTATAAGTTTGTAATGGAATATATAGACATATTCTATGTTTGCATACTCAGAAGAGACATAGGGAGCTTTTGAATAAGACAGTAAGCAAGAAAAAGACCTATACAAATTTTGTAAATCTACCTTTGCTGAGTCAGAAACATTATCCCAGTATGGAGATGGGAAGTCTAGTTGTCCCATCAATATCTGATCAAAAAGAACCTCCTGGTCTTCTCCACTCCTGCAGAACAGAGAAAGAAAACTATCATCTGCTATCACTGATTGCAATAAGTTAACACAAAAACAAAAAAGTGAAATAGTAAGCTTCTGCTGTTAAACCTAGCCATCTCTGAAACTGTATTTGATTTGTATGGCTTTCTCATTTCACACTGTGAGTCTGCTTAAGGGAGTTGGATTGTAGAGACAGTTGGCATTTATTAAAGTAAAAAAGAGGGCTTCATCAAACAGCCTTCTTCATTCACCAGCCTTGCTCTGAATTTGCAAGTCTTTATCCTACTTTTTTAAAAAAATGTTTGTTTTACATTTTACATAATTATGAAATGATTTAACACAACATTTAAGTCCTGAGTAGGTGATCTTTTTGAGAACAAAGAATTATTATCTATAAAAATAAGCCTGCGGTATACCCATCTTCTGAAATGAAGTCTAGGTGGATTAAATTGCATCACATAGTAGGAGGAGAAGAGCCAGCATTGTACACTACAAGACATGCGCCCCTGACAAAGCCAAGAAGCCATCTTAAGAGATGAATAGAGGAGCAAATCCCATACCCACGGAATGGAGGAAACCCACACAGCAGGATATAAGTGATCACTCCAGCTGCCCAGATGTCCACCTTCAGGCCATATCTAAAAGCAACAAGAGAATATGCATTGGCTATGCAGAAAGTATAATTTCTGTTTCAGAGAACAACAGCATAAGTAAATACACTTCAAATTCTTAAGATAAACAGTTGATCTTTTTTGTGGCATTAGGGAACACTTGAAGAAATGAGACATGCAGAAGCTAAATTTAAGGTAGAGAAATCCAAGTGCAACATGATTAACTTCTGAACAGGAATCAAAGAATCATAGAGTTGGAAGGGACCTCTAGGGTCATCTAGTCCAACCCCCTGCACAATGCAGGAAATTCACAAATACCTCCCCCTCCATGCCTGCAGTGACTGCTGTTCCATGCCCAGATGATGACCAAAAACAAAACAAAACACCTCCAGGATCCCTGGCCAAACTGGCCTGGAGAAAAATTGCTTCCTGACCCCAAAGTGGCAATCAGCATTTCCTTCGGCATGTAGGATGTAGGAGGCTACATAACAGACTTGGGAAGATTTCAGATATAATGCAGTTAGTAAAGTCAAGATTTCTTAACTGTCATGTAGTTAAATTTAGTTAACTTTCAAAACTGTTCACTAAGCTTTTAAGAAGCAAATTAAAATGTATACGTATGCATGATAATATTCTAGATAGTTTTTTGTTGTTCAGTCGCACAGTCGAGTCCGACTCTTTGTGACCCCATGGACCATCTCCCGCCAGGCCTCCTGTCTTCCGCCGTCCTCTGAAGTTGGCTCAATTTCATGTTCGTTGCATCTATGACACTGTCTAACCATCTCATCCTTTGCCGTCCCCGTCTTCTTTGACCTTCAATCTTTCCCAGCATCAGGGTCTTCTCCAGTGAGTGCTCCCTTCTCATTTGGTGGCCAAAGTATTTGAGCTTCAGTTTTATTATCTGGCCTTCCAGGGAACAGTCAGGGTTGATTTCTTTTAGGATTGACTGATTTGTTCTTCTTGCAGTCCAAGGGACTCTCAAGAGTCTTCTCCAGCACCATAGTTCAAAAGAATCTATTCTTCTGCGCTCAGCCTTCCTTATAGTCCTTATAGTCAAGAGTCTTCTCCAGCACCATAGTTCAAAAGAATCTATTCTTTGGCGCTCAGCCTTCCTTATAGTCCAACTCTCGCAGCCATACATGACTACTGGGAATACCATTGCTTTGACCATGCAGACTTTTGTTGGCAGGGTAATGTCTCTACTTTTTATCATGCTGTTGAGGTTCGCCATCGCTTTCCTCCCAAGGAGCAGGCGTCTTTTAATTTCATGGCTGCAGTCACAGTCTGCGGTGATCTGGGATCCCAGGAACGTGAAGTCTGTCACTACTTCCACAGCTTCCCCTTCTATTTGCCAAGGAGTGATGGGGCCGGATGCCATGATCTTAGTTTTTTTGATGTTGAGCTTCAAGCCCACTTTTGCGCTCTCCTCTTTTACTCTGAGCAAGAGGCTCTTTAGATCCTTTTCACTTTCAGCCATTAGAGTGGTATCATCTGCATATCTGAGGTTGTTGATCTTTTCCCCAGCAATCTTAATTCCCGCTTGTGATTCATCCAGGCCAGCATTTCGCATGATGTACTCTGCATATATATTAAATAAGCAAGGTGACAGTATACATCCTTGTCGTACTCCTTTTCCTATGCTGAACCAATCAGTTGTTCCGTATCCGGTTCTAACTGTCGCTTCTTGGCCCTTATACAGGTTTCTCAAGAGACATGTGAGGTGGTCTGGTACTCCCATCTCTTTAAGGACCTGCCATAGTTTGTTGTGATCCACACAGTCAAAGGCTTTAGCATAGTCAATGAAGCAGAAGTAGATATTTTTCTGGTACTCTCTTGCTTTCTCCATAATCCAGCGAATGTTGGCAATATGATCTCTCGTTCCTCTACCTCTTCGAAACCCAGCTTGTACTTCTGGTAGTTCTCTATCCACGTACTGTTGAAGCCTAGCTTGTAGGATCTTGAGCATGACCTTGCTAGCGTGTGATATGAGTGCAATTGTGCGATAGTTTGAACATTCCTTGGCATTGCCCTTCTTTGGGATTGGAATGTATACTGATCTTTTCCAATCCTGTGGCCACTGTTGCGTTTTCCAAATTTGCTGGCAAATGGAGTGCAGAACTTTAACAGCATCATCTTCTAAGACTTTGAATAGCTCAGCTGGAATACCATCACCTCCACTAGCTTTGTTGTTAGTAATGCTTTCTAAGGCCCATTTAACTTCACATTCCAGGATGTCTGGCTCAAGGTCAGTGATTATACCGTCGTGTTTGTCAAGGACATTGAGGTCTTTCTTGTATAGTTCTTCTGTGTATTCTTGCCATCTTTTCCTAATCTCTTCTGCTTCTGTTAGGTCCCTACCGTTTTTGTCCTTTATCATGGCCAGCTTTGCATGGAACGCTCCCTTGATTTCTCCAATTTTCTTGAAGAGATCTCTAGTCCTTCCCATTCTATTGTTTTCTTCTATTACTTTGCACTGTTCATTCAGGAAGGCCTCCTTATCTCTCCTTGCTGTTCTCTGGAAATCTGCGTTCAGTTGGGTAAATCTTTCCTTTTCGCCTTTGCCTTTCGCTTTCCTTCTTTCCTCTGCTATTTGTAAAGCCTCATCAGAAAGCCATTTTGCTTTCTTGCATTTCTTTTTCTTTGGTATGGTGGTGATTGCTGCCTCCTGTACGATGTCACGAACCTCTGTCCATAGTTCTTCAGGCACTCTATCTATCAAATCCAGACCCTTGAATCTATTCTTCACCTCTACTGTATATTCATCAGGGATGCGATCTAGGTCAAACCTGAATGGCCTCGTGGTTTTCCCGATTTTCTTCAGTTTAAGTCTGAATTTTGCAATGAGTAGCTCATGATCTGAACCACAGTCAGCTCCAGGTCTTGTTTTTACTGACTGGATAGAGCTTCTCCATCTTTGACTGCAAATTATATAGTCAATCTGATTTCGGTGTTGCCCATCTGGTGATGTCCATGTGTAGAGTCGCCTCTTAGGTTGTTGGAAAAGGGTGTTCGCTATGACCAGTGTGTTCTCTTGACAAAACTCTGTTAACCTTTGCCCTGCTTCATTTTGCTTTCCAAGGCCAAACTTGTCTGTTATTCCGGTTACCTTTTGACTTCCTACTTTAGCATTCCAGTCCCCTATGATGATGAGGACATCATTTTTTGGTGTTAGTTCTATGAGGTGTTGTAGGTCTTCATAGAACCGGTCCACTTCAGCCTCTTCTGCATCAGTGGTTGGGGCATAGACTTGGATTACTGTGATGTTGAATGGTTTGCCTTGGAATCGGACAGAAATCATTCTGTCATTTTTGAGATTGTATCCCAGTACTGCCTTTTGCACTCTCTTGTTGACTATAAAGGCCACACCATTTTTTCTACGAGATTCCTGGCCACAGTAGTAGATATAACGGTCTTTTGAGTTAAATTTGCCCATTCCTGTCCACTTTAGTTCACTGATTCCTAAGATATCGATGTTCAGTCTTGCCATCTCATTTTTGACCACGTCAAGCTTACCTTGATTCATAGACCTTACATTCCAGGTTCCTATGCAGTATTGTTCTTCGCAGCATCGGACTTTCCTTTCACCATCAAGCACATCGACAACTGAGCGTCCTTTCGGCTTTGGCCCAGCCACTTCACTCTTTCTGGGGTTACTTGTACTTGCCCTCTGCTCTTCCCCAGTAGCATATTGGACACCTTCCGGCCTGAGGGGCTCATCTTCCGGCGTCATATCTTTTAGCCTTTTGATACTGTCCATGGGGTTTTCTTAGCAAAAATACTGGAGTGGGTTGCCATTTCCTTCTCCAGGGGATCACGCTTGGTCTGAGCTCTCTGCTGTGGCCTGTCCGTCTTCGGTGGCCCTCCACGGCATAGCCCACAGCCTCATCGAACCACGCAAGCCCCCTCGCCACGACAAGGCAGTGATCCATAAGGGGGTCTCTTAAATCTTAACCTATTTTATTTTAGTTCTACAAAACTTCATCATGCCAGAACACAAATAAGTAAAATTCTTGAGCCTTCCAATCTCCTATACAACACACAACTTTTGACTGCCCTCAAGAAGACCTATGCTTCTATGCTTCTCTTTTATACATGCACTCAGCACAACAGGCACAAATGAAGAAAGAAAGAAAATATTCAATAGAGAACGGGCAGTTTTAATTAATGCAACCTTAGAGACATTATACATATTTAATTGTTGCACTGGTCCTATTTTCTAAGTGACCTACTGAGATTTAATTAGCTAAGTGCTAATGTGATAATCCATTTCATCTTTCACACTGAAATGGCTGCATGTTAAAATTGTCTTACCCAGTCTCTGCAATGATTTCTGGAGCTACGTAGGTAGGTGTCCCACAGACAGTGTAAAGAGGTCCATCGACAATAGTAGCCAGTCCAAAATCTCCCAGTTTGAGGGACTTGCTCCCATCTTGGTGTTCATAAACCTAAAAAAAGGATTAACCTTCCAATTTAATTTCTTGCGTATTCCAGAAACCTCCTTTCCCCAATTGATAATACTGTACTGATTGTGAGCATGGGATGGAAACTCCCCTATAAGACCCAGTATGGTATACTGGTTAGTGTTGGACTAGGAACTGGGAGGCCCAGGTTCAAATCCCCACTCTGCTTGCTGGGTGACCTTTGGCCAGTCACATAGTGTCAGCCTAACCTACTTGTGGTGGTAAAATGGAGGAGATGAGAACAATGCAATGAGTCCCCATTAGGGAGAAAGACGGGTTATAAGTAAAGCAAATAAACAATGAACTGTATCATAAATCACACTAAGAGGAGGAAATGAGAGATCAAGGAATGGACAAGGGAGGGAAGTGAAGAAATGAGAGGAAGGCTGCAGCATGGCTGGAAAGAGAAAGAGAGCCAGAAAGAGATGGATGGCACATACATGCAAGAGATAAAAAGCTCATGAGCATGCATAATTCAAATGCACAGAACACTTTCAAAACAGAGACCAAAATACAGAAGAAAGTACCCTCATTAGGTACTCTGTTCATTTTATATTTATTCATTAATTTAATTTATTAATGTGCTAGCTTTCCAGATTCCTGCTCCTAGTTGAGAGATTAGGGTACTGTGCCGTAAGAAGAGAAGAGATTGGATTTATACCCCGCCCTTCACTTGGAGTCTCAGAGCAGCTTACAAACTCCTTTCCCTTCCCCTCCCCACAACAGACACCCTGTGAGGTGGGTGGGGCTGAGAAAACTCTTGACAGAAACTGCTCTTTTTCAAGGACAGTTGTGCCAGAGCTTGTGACTGACCCAAGGTCACATCAGCAGGTGCAAGAGGAGGAGTGGGGAATCAAACCCGGTTCTCCCAGATTAGAGTCTGCACACTTAACCACTACACGAAACTGGCTCTCCAGTTTACCAGCCAAAACATTGGACAATACGATGCTGCCTTTAATACAGGTAAAGGCATCAGCTGTGAACAGGGCCCCACAGTGCAAGCCGTATTTTTCAGGAAACAGTCCTAGAGATCCAGGAGACAAAACATATTTAGCCATCTTTAAATGGGAAAAGATGGTAGGAGTTGGCTATGTCTCATGAGACGTTGTCTTCGAAAAGATGGGTGGGGGAGTTGCTTCTGTTGACAGGACAATTAACTATCAACTAAACAGTAGCTAAAATATTTAGTGTGAACATGAGACACACTATTTTAAGGGCAGTAGAACCTTGCAAGAGTTGCATAGAGCTGTTTTAGGGCCAAAAATATGATCACAAAACACGGAGATGCCATTTCAGGCTGATGCGGAAGAGCAGCTAAACAGGTGTGGGAAACTATGTTAGAACACTGCTTCTTATGGACAGGGATATTCTGATAGGAGGGAGAGGGGGTAATTCAAGCCAGTTGATGTTCTGTATTCTGAAACAGTACAGTGCAAGGATAGATACCATTTCTACCACCACCACCCCAAAAAAATGCAGTTTGGTTCCTAGAATGTTCATAAGTGGAATTCTTTTAAGAACAGTTTGGGCAACCATACTGTTGAGATGAATTTAGACAGACTTTATCATGAAGCAGAAGTATCTCTTAAGGACAGTTTTAGCTTAACCATCTATCCAAGACTGCCCATCAAAGAGAATGAGGAAAGACAGTTCCTTATTTTCTCCAACGAAAGATGCCTGGGGTAAGGAATCCTGCTCCTGCCAGGGTGTTGCATGATTCCATAATGCATTTTCCAAATCAATTATTCTTCATTTCTATGACTCCTGACAGCACAGGAAATAATGTATGGGGATTTTCTTTATAAACAAGTAATACGTTTCTCCCAGATCTCTAGAATACTGCTTCACTCATTAAATTGTGACCTAAGCAGCCACCAAAGCAAGTAGCAAGGAAAAAGAGAGAACGTTTTCCACTTTGTGCAGTGCAGCCACTGAAAATAAAACAAAAAAGATCCTTTCTTCTGAACCACTACACTTTAATTGTATGGAAACAGAAACATATTGTACCATCACTTATGTATTCAGAGAAGACATTTTGTATTCAGGGACCTCTTTTTCCCTTGAGCTAGTTTTCAATGAGCTCATGCAACTGGAACTTGTCTTCAGAAACAACTAGCATTCCTAGATTCGACACATTGGCTTTGACAGAGCCAAAAAGTAGATGGGCAGGGAGGAGAATATTTAAAAGTATAATTGCAGCATTATTAAAAACATAGGTTTGTTAAGTACATCTGGTTTATGGAACTTTTAAAAAGTGTTTGCTGAAGTGGCAGCAGTAAATTACATTTCAACATTTGCCATTGGGGGTTTCACATTAGACATTGTAAATATGTTCCGACTGGGTCATATAAAAGAAAAACTTGGACCTCAGTGGCTGAAACTGCTTTACACCACAATAATACTTTTTAATAAATGATCCAAAGTATATGAAAATATGCTTCCATTACATTACAGAGAATGGAATTACACTGAGAGTTTGCAAACTGGAATAAGACTATGGAATACCCATTAAAACAACCAATCCAGGCTTTTAGCCATAGAAAATATATCACTGGTAAATCCTTTAAAAAGCCATCTTTGAAAGAGCTGGAATACATACACACACACACACACACACACACACATATATACACACACTTATCTCCTTTCTTTTTTAAAAAGTCTGGGGGACAGTATCTCATGTGTCTTCCTTTATCAAGGAGCTTAAAGACATAAATAAGTCTTCACTGTGAAGCAGTAATATTTTAATTGTCTGTCCTGCCAAAGAGCAAACAATATGGATGATCATTTAAAGCTCATCTTACTCAGAAAGTAAGCTCTTACAAGTTCTATTTGCCTTTAAGCCCTGAAGGGCAATTAAAGAGATGTGGATTAGTGCAAATTACCCACTATGTAGTGCTTTCACTGTTTTAACTAAGCAATAAAACTGTGTAATTGTACAACACTAATTGAATCCAGCTACACATAATTGTGTGCTACCATATGTATCCTATTACTCTAAAGACTGTCCATATTTTCTGAGCTGCTCTTGTGATCGCTGCAGATGGCAACAGTCAGAGAAGTTGTTCTCCTGGGCTTATTATATGGCTATAAAGCTATCCCATGATTTGACAAAATAATCATGTTAAATAGCGGCAATTATGAAAAATGCTCCAATTAAAATTGGGGAAAGGCATGCCTCTTGGAGACCAGACAAACTGAATGTGGAGGTGAAGGGTCTCAAATGCAAGCAATTCCTCGTAGCCTTCTTTTTCCTGGAGTGCTAAAACTGTGCAAAACATCCAGGTGATTAACAACACATGCAGCAAAAATAACAAGAGTCTTACGGCACCTTAGAAGCTAAACATTTTTTGTTAGCCTTCACAGTGTCACAAGGCTCCTGTTTATTTTTGTTGCAACGGACTAAAACAGCTGCCCCTCAGGAATTATCACAATTATTTGAATGTGATATTAATACAGTAAACAATAAATCAGTCATAGACTAAGGAGGCCTGGCTAAGATCATTTAATACAGTTTCATTATCCCTTAAAGTAAAGTAACGGTAAAGGTTCCCTTGCTCGAAAGCCAGTCGAATCCGACTCTAGGGTTGCGGTGCTCATCTCCGTTTCAAAGCCGAAGAGCCAGCGCTGTCCGAAGACGTTTCCGTGGTCATGTGGCCAGCATGACTAAACACCAAGGCACATGGAATGCTGTTACCTTCCCACCGAAGGGGTACCTATTTATCTACTTGCAATTTCTTGCTTTCGAACTGCTAGGTTGGCAGGAGCTGGAACTAGAGATGGGAGCTCACTCCGTCATGTGGCACCCGGGTCTCGAACTGCTGAACTACTGACCTTCCACAGCCTGCAGTTCAGCGTCTTAACCACTTGAGCCACCGCAGCTCCTGTCATTATCCCTTAATGCCCCCTAAAAATACTGGCTGGGATTGCCAACTCCAGATTGGGAAACTCCTGGAGATTTAGGTGTGGAGCCTGGGGACAGTTGCGTTTAGAGAAAGGCAGTAGCTCAGCAGGGATTTGATACCACAGAGTCCTCCTTCTGAAGCTGCCATTTACTCCAGGGGAAGTGATCTCTGTAGTCTGTAAATCAGAGAACTCCAGCCTCCCCTCCCCCCCCGAGGATGGCAACCCTACGCTACACTCAAAAAGTCTGAAAAGATGGTATAAACCCCCTTGCTTTAAAAAAGCCTTTCAATTCATACATTGCAGAGATGTAAGGATTCTAATCTGCAGAAGTAATTGAACGCAGGGATGATAGTTACTTGCTAGTAAAACACAATGGTATGAAATACAGTGTACAGGGAAAGCTGAAGAAAGCCAGTACTTTTTGTACCAAACAAAAACAGAGTACAAAAGTGATCCTTGCTTTCATTAAAATGTGCCTCGATCACAGTTTTAATCACTGCTGAAGTCCTGCATGAACCTTATGTCAATAATTGTGCCAGAGAAGAGACAGTGAAAGGTAGCACAGTTAGGACAAAAAGCAGACTTTTTCCACATTTCAGCAAAAATACTTTTGAGTAAATGACTGGAACTCAAAATGGCTATTGGATGTGATCCAAGGTATGATGGCGGAAGGTAGGGGTGATGCCCGTTGTTGACTGCTGCCCCGCCATCATGGCTGTTTGCCAATTCCAGTATTGCCACTCCCAGGCCTCTTAAAAAGGCTTCCACTTTTCTTTATCTTGAACAAAGTTTGAGTCCAGTGGCACCTTTAAGACCAACAAAGTTTAATTCAGGCATATGCTTTTGTGTGCACGCAGGCTTCCTTAGATACATTGAAACAGACTTCCTCAAGCTTTACAGATAGTTAGAGAGAGGGTAAGACCTGAGGAAGTCTGTTTCAATGTATCTGAAATGCACACAAAAGCTTATACCCAGAATTAAACTTTGTTGGTCGTAAAGGTGCCCCTGGACTAAAACGTTGTTCTATTGTTTCAGACCAACATGGCTACCTACCTGAATCTATTTTATTTATCTAGTAATTTTGTCACCCTTCCTTTAAAGAGGTCAGGGAAGTATACATGGCTCTCTTGCACATTTTATCCTGTGTTATCTATTATGTATTTTAAAAAGTTATACACACAGCACACATGCATGACTTTAAACATGCATCAGAACAAGGTTTGAGTCCAGTTGCACCTTTAAGACCAACCCACCTGACTACCCACATGAATCTTTATACATGCATGACTTTATACACACCTGGCCAGGAATGTGACAATGCTGTCCCTCCCCTTTTTCACAGACAGGAATTTGTAATAGGCATTTACTTGGACGTAAGTCCATTTTAAATCAATTGGCCATGTTGTATGCTCTGGACTAGAGTATAGGGTGGGCATATTATTTTAGCAAGTATCCATTTTGTTGCTTAAAAAAAATGACTTTATGTGGGCAGCCCGATCCAGCGAACTCAAAACAAACAGGTCAACCTTTGAAATGAAATGAAATGTTGTAAATCACTATATGCTCTATATGCTTCTCACTGGAGAAGACCCTGATGCTGAGAAAGATTGAAGGTAACAGAAGAAGGGGATAGCAAAGGATGAGATGGTTAGACAGTGTTACTGATGCAACAAACATGAAATTGAGCAAACTCCAGAGGATGGTGGAAGACAGGAGGGCCTGGTATGGTGTGGTCTATGGGGTTGTGAACAGTCAGACTTGACTGTGCGACTGAACAACAGTAACAACTATATGCTCTGGGCCTCTTGAAGCTTTAAGATAACATTATTGTTTTGAAAAACTCACTGCTCTGATATATTTTTGGATTTATTAAAAAAGCAAGAGAAATAGCATACCCACAAACTTCTTTTGAGAACAATTGTCTTGATGGAAAAGTTTATTAGCTAGGAGTCATAGTATAACATACTGCAACAGCATAGGGATATTATGTGTTCTGGACTGCAAAATACACTGTCTAACAAAATAAGGGGGAAACAACCAACCACCAACTCTGCAATTGCAAGATAGGTCAGCGAGTACTATTTTAAGAGGAAAACAATCTAAGGGGTGAAAAGCTCCAGGCTACTGCTGTTAAACTCTAGGAAAGTTTGAATACAAAAGCATTGTAAGCGTTCCCTCATGAGACAGTCTCTGGCATTAAAAGAAGCAAGATTCTAATGAACCTTGACATGTGACTGCCATAACTTATGCATGGAGCAGAGCACCGGACCTAACTATGTGGCAAAGAGACTGCTATATGTCAAACTATGCATCACACACACACAACTCAGATGGCCAACGGGAAAGTTGACACAATTGATATCTGTGAATAGGTCAAGGTACAGATTTTAACCACTGAAACAAGCTGCAATGAACTAGTTATGGTGGGATGGGAAACAAAGTTTTCCCATGGGAGAGATCAAGAAATGATGCCATATTAACTTCATAAGGGAATTTTCCAGGTACTACCAGATATATAGGTAAATTTATGGTTATTTGTGTAGGACAGAAATGATTTTGCAAACAATTTAATATGAAACAGAGAACCCTGTGCCCACAGCTCAGTGGCATTGGACAGTGAAAAATATACTGTTATTCTAAAAGCACAAATGTGGCAGAAATTGTAGTTAGATCCCCTCCCCGTATAGCTGTGCTTCATATTTTCATTAGCCTAGGTTACATTCTATCTGTATCCTTGATAACTTCCTTCTATGATTTAATGTATGGTTGTTGGGTATAGCAATGAATTAAGCTGACTGATCCTCTACTACTGGCTTCACAAAGGTAGCAGTCCTTTCCCGGATTTTTAAGAACACACTCCTACAGTGGTTCTGGTTTTACGGCAAGTACGGCAGATTCCTGGGAAATGGAGACACGGCTGATTAAAAAAAATGAAAAGAGAGGGCTCAAAACTGAAATACTTGGGATTAGAGCCCTGATCCTTAGCTGAACTGGGTTATATGGCCTTTGGATCAACAAAGTGGGTCAAACCAAAGGCAGTGATAATAAACAGTTCCATATTTGTTTCATAACTGACGTATACAGCACCCATCAAGACAAAGGCATAAGGAGCACAGTGACGTAAATAGTAATTAATGAAAAACACTTCTGGAATTATAAAGGGACAAGAAGGGGGGACATGTGATACTTGCAGGGGGGAGGAGCTCCACGTGGAGGAGGAGGAAGCAGCCACAGGTGAGCCTTCTCCCTCACTCCCCCCCACACCAATGGCAAGGCCCAGCCCCACCAATCCTTCTCCCCCCAACCCCCTGCACCAACGGCGAGGCCCACGCAGCTCTCAGCCACCAGGCCCACCAATCCTTCTCCTCCGCCTTCCCTGCCCCGGCGGCAAGCCGCGCAGGCCCGCCGAGCCTTCCCCCAGCTCTGGCAGCACGGCCTGAGTGGCTTCCAGCTACCGGGCTCGCCTAGTCTCCCCCCAACAGCCAGAGCATTCTCTGCGCATGCGCAGGGAACGCTCTTTTACTTTATGGGGGATTTAAGTGTCCCCCATATATTTTTTCAAGTTTTTAGATTTTTCTGCACACCTGGAGACTGCTCCAAGTGTGCAGGAAAATCTCCCTGCTCCCCAAGTGCCCCCGATGTGTGGATTTAGATATCCGCACGGAGGGGGCAACTTGGCTATTAGATATATAGATGAACAGTGGAATATTATGACTGTAATGGACAGTTAATGGTTAATATGTTAGCCTGGTCTGAGAACCTTGATTGACAGGAGGTTCAAATGGAATTCTACAGTTGAGAGTGGCAGTTAAGAGTGGAAGTGAGTTCAGTTGGAGTTAAGTTAAGCAGAGTCAAGGATCAAGAGAGGATTATGAAATAGGGAAATGGGACCAGTAGTCCTTCCCTGAGGGAAATAACTCCCAGAAAAAAGGGCTGATCCCAATCACGTTTTTAAGAATGAAAATTGGAACTTGTATGCAGAAGGTCCCAGGTTCAATCCCTGGCATCTCCAGTTAAAGGATCTGGCAGGAGGTGATGTGAAAGACCTATGTCTGAGACCCTGGAGAATCACTGCCAGTCTGAGTAATGATACTGACCTTGATGGACCAAAAGTCTGATTTAGTATAAGGCAGATTCATGTGTTCATTTAAAAAGATTGGATGGGACATACAGAACAATGAAGAAAAAGGAAAGGAGCTGCTCAGCCAATAGAAAGAAAAAGGGAAGTGGGAGAATGTTATAATGACATTTAAACAAATTAATTAAGGTGGATTGTACTGCGTGGTACGTTCAACAGCACACCTCTCCAATGGCCACACTACACATAGTCAATCCATATATTTATATGGAATAAATATTTTTTAATGTATAAAACATGAATCTGGTGTAACCATATATTATAGGGGGGAAATTGTTGTTTAGAAAAAAATATCCAATGCACGTATTTTGATGAAGTTCTGAGGCAGAAGAATGAGAACAATTACATTAACAGAAATCTCTATCACACGCTGGAAGTTCTACTTACCAGGAGATTCTCAGGTTTGATATCCCTATGAACAATGTTCAAGCTATGAAGATACTTGATGGCACTGGCCAGGTTATACAGCATTCCACTGGCATCGCGCTCTGTATATTTGTTTGTAGAAGTAATGGCATCAAAAAGATCTCCTCCCTGAAATATATTAATAGGAACAGAAAATATATAATCATCCTATTCAGTATGGGCAGGATTATTAATGGGATCTTAGAGCAAATTAGTAATGATACAGTGTCATTCTGCTTGAGAATATCAGATAGTTCGATCCATACCAAAATAAAGGTCTAAAACTTTGGTGGGATTCCATCAAACTATACATGCTTTGCAGAGAACTCCGGAGTAAAGCAGAGTTTGTTTCCTTCCCATACACTGAGATTATAAATAAGGAAGCTTTCAATCATGTTCTGTATGCATGGGAAAGAGGAAGGGTCCATGTTGCTACCTCAAACAACATAGAGTTGCTGTCATCTCTGAGTGCACCCTATATGTTATATTCAGTTGGCTGCAGAGATACTGATATGCTTAGATTTCTTCTAACAGTCCTGAATTCATATTAAACCAGGGCTCAACAAATCCCAGGTGGCAGGTGCCCTAAAAATTTCATTGTGGTGCCCACTATTTTCAGCAATGATTTTGTTGTAGAGAATCTTGGTGATCTTCAGAAGTTCATCCATCATTTCACGTAAGAATTTTTTGTTGTATAACACAGAAATGCATACACACGAAGGCCTTGTCACTGTTGGTTTATATATTAACTTAGTACCATTCAGTAGTGGAAAATGAATTAATTTCTTACTGTTGCTTTCTCTGCTGCCTCCAATATTCAATCCAATTGAGCTTTTAAATAGCAATAGTGAAATTATGCGATATTGGAGAGAAGCTAGGTTACAGTTAGAGCAGGGGTCTCCAACAAGTATCTTAGGAGGTACTAACAGCTTGTGCATCCCCCTAAAAGACCTAGATAATAAGCAGACTCCTCCATTCCATCTTCCTAAGGATTGTTGTTGTTCAGTCGCACAGTCGAGTCCGACTCTTCGCGACCCCATGGACCAGGTCACGCCAGGTCCTCCTGTCTTCTGCTGTCCTCTGAAGTTCACTCAAGGTATTCACTCAACGTATTCCTAAGGATACGTTTTATCAAAAGAACATAACTCATTCATTTAACTTGCTCTACACCAATGTTCTAAGCAATATCTTATGACTCAATTGCATCTGTTCTGTTTCACACACAACACACCCCTATTTGTGTTTCACACACAACACACCATGGCTGGGGATGGGTCCTTTGACGTCACAATTACATGTTGTGATTCAGTGTCATCACATCATTTTTTTCTTTTTTATGAAAACTTTAAACAAAATTCCATTACTTCTTGCGGGCGTTAGGGGCCAGAGCTGAGACACGGAAAACCTTGCTATGCAGGGACTGGGACAAATTGCTCCATCAGCTATGCATGGTTTTCAACCCAGAGTTTCTTGAGAAGAGGGAATACTTTAAACCAGTTTATTCCTCTAACGCAGAAATGTGTTTGGAAATTACGTATTAGGTAAAATGTACTCTTGTTACTGTCAGGTATTCTGCCTTGATGATACTAGTTAGAATGCTTCTTATGTTTTTATACATATTTTAAATGCCTTAATTTATGTCCTGGTTTTCCTAAGTAAATTACATCACGGTTTAAGTATTTCCTTTCTTTTGCCTTTTAGGTTACTTCAGAGGTCCAATATCCCGCCTTTCTCGCCCTGTCTCCTGGAGAACACAGCAAAGTTTTGAATGAAGAAACTGGAGAGTAGCCTAGAGTTAACTAAGGAAGGTGTGTGTAGAACTCAGTCAGTTTTGCTCCTATCTGTGGAGAAATTATTCTCTAGTAGTCATAAATAAAGGGATTAAACTGTGGCAGTTTACACAGGGAAAATACATTTTTACTTATGCACTTGTGGTAAAGAGGCTTTCTTGGGGAGTGGGGGTGGACAAAACAAAAATAAGCTGTTCCGAACACCAGGCTTTGGAGGTTTGATTTTATAACATGTTAGTTGTAGTTAGAATGTTTTATAAAAAGTTGAAATTTACCCCAAAGCAAATTTTATTTAATCACTTTAATCTAAGTAATGTGTTCTATAACAGTTTAGCCCAATCTTATTGAGAAGACAAATAAATTCTTTAAAGTAAGCTACGCAGAAGGAGCAACATGAAGCAGGTCTACTGAGAAGTAAGTCTGGTTTCAGTCAATGGGACTTAACGGCAAGAAAAGTGGATTACAGCCTTAAATTTGGATTTAGACTAAAATTTCCACTAATGAAAGGGGTGGGATAATTTCCACCAATTCCGTGTCCCTGCTGTGGATCCCCAGCATGAGTGGCAACCCATACTGTTCCTGAAGGTTCCCCGTCCCACAGAAGCAACATCAGTGGGGGGGGGGGAGCTAGGAACATTCTGCTCCACTGACGGACGTGGCTTGCATGAGCAGAAAATGTAGTCTGGATCGAATCCATAGTAATCTTGGGATCAACTTCTGAGATGGTATCTTAGCAGAATAGCAGCCCCCAAATACAGCTAACCCTTCCTCCCTACAAGAAATTTTGTAAACACTTGGAAATAACCTATTTTTCATATAATATTTTCCTATATAGAGAGGGGAGAAATGATTTGATTAGCAATATGCTAAAGATTAATGCATTTAACATTTTTTGTCACTAGCTTCAATAACAAGTCAAGCTGATGTCTCTGGATAGCCAAGACATCTCACCAGTGGGACTTTGCATTTGCACAGTGACTTGTTAAAACTGGGGCACTACAATGCAAAGCAGCTATGTGGCACACAGCACCTATGTGTGCACAGATAGTAGCCCAGTTTAAACAAAACCTCACCCGGCCTAGCAACCAGTGGGAGATGGGGGAGAGGAGGGGCCATGGCGTAGCTATTGTACAACGGCATGATATCACTTCTGGGAAAACTCGAAAGTGACATCACACCTCTGTAGATATTAGGTGATTCCTAGAGATGACTGATGTCATTTGCAAGAATATTCCCTAAAAATGACTTATGTCACTTCCATGGTACCATAGAGTTTTGTCCAATTCCTACAGATGTGCGACATCATTTCCAGGTTTTCCTGGAAGTGACATCACATCCTTGTCTGATGGCCATTTATTCTATTTTTTCCTTGTTGCTGCTCAGAGCAGCAGTGGGAAACAGCTGGGCCCTGGCAACCCTATCAGTAACAGTTCTTCAATAAGAAACATTTGCACAAATGAAAAAATAAAGAAACAGAAAAAGGAATTCCTCTTATACAATTCAAGAGGGCAATCATCCTCACTGTGGGAGGCAAATTACAGATGTGACATTCACCACTTTCCACTCTGGCCTTAAATTATTTAAGCTTAATGGTAACTTAGTAGGAACACTGAGACTGCTGTGGTGACCTTACAGTCACAGTTCCTTCTTCATGCTCTTTCTTTCAGCACTGATAACAACATTCAGAACTATAAATTCAGAACCTTGGAAGATTGCCCTGTTCAAACTCATGAAAGTCAAATAGAGGGTCACTAAGAAAAATGTCAAAGAAAAGGAAATGCTGAAGGGTCAAACCCTTACCCTTAAATACAATTTAATCTAAATTTCCAGCCATAACTTTGAAGGTTTCCCATTATAAGAAATAAGAGTATTATGTAAAGCTTGGGGAGAAATAACTAATCCATAATAATGAAAATTCAGACAAATATGACAACTGAAACAAAGCCAGACAAAGAATAAAAGTAAAAAAGTAGTACCAGTCAGATGCTTGATACAGCAAACATAGTAGTAACATCATTGCATTGATGCTGAGGCTCCACCCTCCAGTGAGTCTCCTGCCATTTGCCAGCCTCGTGCTGGCAACCCAGTGGTGTCCCAGTGATTTTATTGTTCAGAATTTTGTGAAGGCCAGGTAAGAACCACTTCTGTATTTCACAGGACTTGCAAATATAAAACACTGTGACAGGTCACTTAACTTTTCTGTGCTAGCTTGGAGGACTGGACACATGAACTGCAATTTAATTAAATACAGGCCATATTCCTTTGTGTCTTTTGTGACACTGCTGGAAAACATGGCAAGGACCCATAGATTTTTCCTAAAGAGGAGTCTGGGGGACATCATGATTAGAGACTACAAGAGGGAGACCCGCGATACTCGCGGGGGGGGGAAGTAGCAGGAGTAGGTGAGTAAGTCGGCGGTGCTCTCTCTCCCTTCCCCCCGGGCCCTCGCTACTCTTCCCCCCCCATCCCGGCACACCTTCCAAAGCAGTCCGGCCAGTCAAGCTCTGGTGGGGCAGGCGGCGGCCTTCTCTTCCGGGGATGCGGCGGCTGAGGGGAGCTGGAGCATTGGCGTCGTCGGCCCGGGGATGAGCGACGTGGTGCTGCGGACGCTGAGCACCCTGCCCGGCCTGTTGCGGCAGGCCGAGCTGGGGGCTGGGCTCGGCGTGGGAGGCGGTGGCGGCGCAGCAGGAGGAGGAGAGCCCGGCAGGGGCTCGGCCACCTCGCGGCTCGGCGGGATTATCCGGAGCAAGCAGGTTCGTGGGGTGAGGGGCGAGCTGGGCTGGGGCTGCCCCTCGCTGCTCTCCCCACCCCCCCAGCTCC
>NW_015171532.1:576914-609896 GCF_001447785.1 Gekko japonicus | reverse complement strand
TTCAAGAGGAGCCTAAGGCCTAGGAAGAAGAAGAAGAAGAAGAAGAAGAAGAAGAAGAAGAAGAAGAAGAAGAAGAAGAAGAAGAAGAAGAAGAGGAGGAGGAGGAGGAGGAGGAGGAGGAGGAGGAGGAGGAGGAGATTGGATTCATACCCCACCCTTCACTATCCAAAGGTGTTTCAGAGCGGCTTACAAACTCCTTTCCCTTCTCCTCCCTACAACAGACACCCTGTGAGGTAGGTGGGGCTGAGAGAGCTCTGAAAGAAACTGCTCTTTTTCAAGAACAGCTCTTATCAGAACTACGGCTTGCCCAAGGTTATCCAGCCAGGTGCAAGTGGAGGAGTGGGGAATCAAACCTGGTTCTCCCAGATTAGAGTCCGTGCACTTAACCACTCTCAGATTAGAGTCCGCGCACTTAACCACTACACCGTACACTTGCACTCCTGCCCAGTTTCCCCGGAAGCCTTCTTTGCAAAGGCAGAAACAGATATCATTCCTTAGTGTGCCTGGATATATGCCAAAATCCTACACCAAACATTTTCAACAAATTGGCAAGGCTTCAAGGAGAACACAAGACTACAGTATCATTTTTTACTTCTGTTGACTTCTCATACTCCTACCTCCATCCTGTATGTTTTCAAGTCTTCACTAAAGCCCCCTCTTATCTAGTCTTTCAGCCTTTGGATGTGCTTAATGCCGTGTTTCACTTCCCTAAGTATATCTGCTGTTGCTATGATGCCTTCTTTTGCTGTCTTTATCTGAGTCTCCATGCTTGTCAGTCACTTTTGACGTGTTTTCTCCTCCCCTCCACCAGAGTGCCACCTCTTTGCCCCAGAGTGACTGGAAACATTCTGAACTTTATTTCATACAGTCTAAATCAAGGCCTTTAAGAGTTTAACTTTGCAGGCAACTATCTTTATCTCAAAATTCAAATTCTGACTTCAAGCAGCGGAGGCTGTCTTAACCTGCCAACGTTTGCTTTACTCATTCACATAGCAGGTCGCCTGCCATGACAGGGGATGGTCCAAGGATGCAGTTTCAGTTTTCTCACCTAATCCCTGCCTCACCCTCCCTTCTTGGAAATCAACATCTGAACGCAATTTAAAAACAAAAACAAAACACCATCATCTATGCACACAAGGCAAGGCAGTAACCAATTATTTATTTACAAGCTCACAATGTAAATGCTGTAACATTTCTTTTCTGATGTGAAGTTGAAATGAGATCCTTAAACAGCAGGAGGAAAACCCTATCATAAATCATGCTTGTTAAAATAACCAAACTGGTGCTAGGCTTGAATAATAATTTGGTCTCACTATGTACAGTGGCAGCTTGCCAGCAACCAGGTCCTTTCTCCTTTCCACAGGCACGGCTTGCAACGTGTTTATATTTGTATTTATGAAGTGCTTTCCTCACACTCAGTCCCTTTCCCCACAGCTAGTGACATGCTTGCCATGAAATGAGGGTGTGTTTGCAGCAGCGAAGGCCACTTATATCAACTTCTTGCTGCCAATTAATGCAAAGTAGTATTAGCCAGACTGGTTATCCACTATGTTCAATCTTTAGTTTCTCGAATATCTTTCCCATCTGTGAACTTGAACTTGATTTAAACTCAGGTCTTCAGAAACCAGTCCATAGCAGATGGTTAATCAGTTGCAACAGTGCATGCTGTGCTAGGGATACAGCCAGCAGATGCTGAATCAACAATTCACATCTTCCCAAGTATGTAACTTTTTCAGTGCTTGAAAAATAAAAAATGGCAATAATTCAGTTAGCTGTTTGATCACATGTTTAACGAAAGAAGAACCAATATACTCAGCATAATGTTATCTTATGGGTCAGAATAGCTCTCGGTATTTTATAGCCATAGTCTATTAAGTTGTGTGTTTTTAATCAGCATTTTTATTTGTAAATGTGTTGCACCTAACTTATTAAAACTAAAAAAAACCCCTAGGACACAACAAGTTAATTTCAGATATTATTTTAGGAAAGGAGCAGTTCCTTAGTTGAAACTCTGCCTTCTCCATGGTCTCACAGTAGAACAGCTCCATTGTGATTTACTTATGTATACGTATATGCATATCCACAAGAAGATATGCTGATATATTCTCTCCAGCAAGCTTGCCCAAGGAGGTTGCACCTGCAAATCCCTGTGCCCAGGAGCAGATTGGCCATTTAATTTAGAGGGAAATTTCCTAGTAGGCCTCTGCTGTAGAGGGCCATTGGTGACCAAGCCCCAACAACTCTGGCAGCACCTCAGGGCTCCAGAGCCATCTTCATTTCCCAGTCTGCTCCTGCCTGTGCTGAATCAGTGTTAGAAATCCTGGGGAATAGGTGACAAGCTGAGCAAGCAAGTAGCTCTAATTTTGCCGATGCATTACCTTCACAAGCTCCATGACAAGGTATAACTCAGTAGGCATATCCATCTCCTCAATCAGAAGAACAATATTAGGATGCTTGACCCTTCTTAAAATTGATACTTCATTCTGGATCATGTGCTCCTGCCACAAGACAAACATTGTATGAGAGAAGAAAATGGAAAGGTAAGTATATATGATGCACCCTGCAGCAGGGGTCATTTCGTAGAAAAAGAGCTAGGGGAACTCATTAGCATAACTCATTAGCATATGCCACACCCCCTGACATCACCGGAGGTGTGTCATAAGGCCACAGCCCCTGACACCACCGGAAATGTGTCATAAGGCCACACACCCCGCCCCCAACGGTCCCGGCCGCCACCGCCAGCCTTGCAGCTCCACTGCCGAGCCCCATGAGGGGCCCGGCGGTGGACCTGCAAGGCCGGCGGGAGTGCAAGGAAGCCCTGCGAAGGCCCTCCCTGGCCCCAGGCAGGCAGGGGTGGGGAGAGGCGGGGAGGAAGCAACTTACCCTCCCTCTTCTCCTGCCTCCTCCTGGCTGAATGAGGGCCGGAAGCGGGGTGGCCGGAAGCAGGGGGCGGGGCTTCGTCATGTGCCCACCCCCCATACCTCACCCGGGGGAACTGCATTCCCCCACGTTCCCCCCCGAAATGACCTCTGCCCTGCAGTATGAGATCCAAGTGTGCTTCAATTATCACCTCCCATTAACTGTTATTAAGAGATACGTTGCCTCTGAACATGGAGGTCTGACATAGCCATCATGCCACTGATAGACTTGTGCCTACACAAATGTGTATAATCTTTGTGAGAAACCAATCTGTGCCTCTTCTCCCTGTACTGCTTGATGAGAAATGAGGATATGGCTACAACTTTCTTAGATTCATTTTGAAGTTTTAAGCCCTTAATGCTTACATCAATGCCAGAGAAGTGGCAACAACAAGATTAGGGGGGAATGAAATGGGGAAAGGATTGTGTTTCTGTTGCACAGAAAAGTCAGTTGATCATTTAACCCCTTTACAATTCTAGTAGTACAATACGTATTTTTCCAAGCAGCAAGAAAACATAATGTTCTTAGCTGTAGAATGGTTAACACCAGGGCCGGTTTAGTTTGTGAAATCCTGCTCATTAGTATCCATATATATAGTAATGATTTGTGTTTCACAATTCTAAGTAGTATCTAATTATCATGAAAATCAGATGCTTTAATTACAGGAATTAAAATGACGAATAGTTAATCAAACAATTAACCACTCTGCAGGCCACTGGCCTTCATTTCTTGACTGCCAGAAAAGAGAACTCCAAGGCTAAATGCCTGCCAAGTTAACCTCAGTCAGGATATATTTAAATGGTAACTTAACAACATCAATCCCAATTTACCCTAAATTTTAAAAAGTTATTCAATATAAGTGTTTTGTAAAAGATAATATGTTCCCACACTAGATCTTCTTTACTTACTTTTCCTCTACATTTACTTTTTTTGATGATTTTCAGAGCATATTCTCTACCAGTTGACCTAATAAAAGAGAGAGAATGAAAGGAAGGGAATGGAATACAGGATAAATATTATCAGTTATTTCAGTCAAAGTTACTAATATTGATTCAGGCCTAGCGAGAGCCATCATGGACCTTTACCCTGCCACCCCATTTCAGAAGACATGTAATACTTGATTAGCACAGGTATGCCACTACTGTACCCATATGGCACCTTGATCAGCTTTCCAGACCCCCAACCCCGAGTGACTGGAATATTGTACCACTAGCTTCCCCCTCCCCCACCATGGCAGGCCTGTATTGATATCATCAAGTAAAGTACCAACGATTGCTTAGTAAATGCTGAAGACATTGCTTCTGGGATGTTTCTGCATGCCAAAATATTATGTTATTCTGGAAAACAGTGTTCAAAAGAAAGAAAGGAAATAGTAGACTACAGTTTACCAGAGGTCCTTAATATGTTTCAGTTGAGTTATTTTAAGGAACGAATTACGTTTTAAGGAATGTATTTAGAGAGCAATCCTACTCAGGTCTACTCCATGGGACTTACTCCCATTAAAGAACTGCCGTGCTGGAGATATCAATTACCAAAATCTGGCTATGTTGGTATAAAACCAGAATTATATTGCACAGCCACAAACAGATTAAAGGTAATATCCACCCTAGGTATGCCTATGTTTCCATGCTCATTTTGTTTGCAAAAGTCCCAGCTGAAACAAAAGCAGTAAAGAACTTATTGGATAATGTATCCATTTTAATTTGTGTTTTAACAACTAGCATACTTCTTATATACAATTTACAGCTTTTGTGGGAAAAACAGATAAGCAGAAATTGTCTCACATTTTGTCTTGTTCCTAAAGTAAAAAATGAATATTGCAGATTATTAACATTACTAGAAGTGATATGTAAAAATCTAAAGGCCAAGTTACACTGTTTTGTGGAAGCAACCATATGGTGCTTCTTAGTGTTAATAAAAATAACTTTGTAATGAATAAGCACAGATATACACACTGTGTGGTTTACTTTAGTCTCGTAGCTTTAGTCCTGCAGCTCTCACAAGCTGAAAACTCTGCATTGCAAGCAGGAAATAAATGCATGTGAGGTAGAGAACAATTCAGATGACAAAGCTACTGTTTAATTGGGTTTTCTTAGTTGGAAATTGGCTCAAGCTTTAAAAAACCAGGATATAAAGTTTAAATTAAATCAAACAAAAATATACACAGTGCTTTGTAATGAAATAAGAACTTTACAGATTGAAGCACTGGGCACCCTTAGTATCCAGAGTGTCCCAGGACCAATCCCTGGCATCTCAGTGCAGGCCTGGGAAACACTTTTCTCTGCCCAAGATTCTAGAAAGCTACCACCTATCAGAGCAGATAATATTAAGCTATATGGTCTAATGGTTGAGTATAAAGCAATTACATGCCTTCACATACACTTTGCCATATTCAGTTTCTTCAAAAACTTCAGTCTAAGTCCATTGACACAATTTAGGCTCTGCATAGGATTGCACCGTTACACTGAAATCCTGTACAGAATTGTTCCAGTCTAAACCCAGTGGGCCATAAAACTGGAGTAAGTTTCCAAAGGATTGCATTTGTTAGTGACATTTTTTTAAAAGCCAACTTTCCCCACTAGAGGGCTTTTGATATAGCTGCCAGAAATAACTGCAACACTTCATCTAAAAACAGTCTTCATATTATTTGGTAATTAACCCAAATGCTTAACTGCTTTTAGGTTTGTCTTATATTTTCCAACAAAATATAAGAACATGGAAATGATAATCTCCTTTGTCTCTAAAACATTGGCCTCCAGCTGTGTTGTAATAGTTGGTTCGTTACAAGCTCATTAAACACAAGTAAATGCACAACTTCATAACTAAAAGTAGAATGGTCAGAGAACAGAACATTTCGATTACCAGTATTAAGACCCCAACAATGCAGGTCAAATTTACTGACAGACTTGGCTCTTTTTACTTAATAAAAACAAGATATTTTACATTTTGGTTCTGAAACAGATGAGAAAGTTGTATGTCTAAAAGAAAAATGCAATTCTTAGAATTACTTTGTTGTTCATAATGGATGTGTTATCTCGTTAACCCCCCCAAATAAACTAAATTTAATTTTAAGAATGATGGTATGCATGCTCACGAAAGTCTGTACCCAGAATTAAACTCTGTTGGTCTTAAAGGTGCCACTGGACTCAAACTTTGTTCTAAGAATGATTCCTCAGGGCCTTTTAAATCTCTACATTAATCTTAAAACTTCTCATGCATTGTGCTGAATTTTATGCCCACTGAGATGTTCAGAGATTAAAAACCTCTAAATTCAGGTCAGTCAGTCTGACCAAGTGGAAGCTGTATATATCTTAAGTAGTCTTTTCCCCCTCTAATAAATATCAATATAGTCACAAAGTGGGCAAGAAAAAACTATCAAACCTTCAGAACATTCGTAATCAGCATAACCAGACTGATATCTGGAAACTGCAACATCTGGGAGATTATATGTATTCTGAACTAAAGAAGGAACCCAACTGTACGTGCAAATAGGCGCTGCATACTTGTGGCTTCTCTAGCTGATCTGGCTGTTGGGACTGCTCCCCTTCCCTCCTAATGGTTCATGTTTATCTGAGAGCTCACACAGAGCTGGCAGGGATGAAGCAACTGTTACATCCACAAAATGCACATTTGTAATCACAGCCTCAACTGGCCTTGGTTTGTGCAGGAAAGGAAGAGCAGGTTTGACCCTTCAATCGCCACTTGGTTATACTGCTTAAAAGCAGATTCTCCTTCTGTGCTACTAAAATATGCGTATTTCAAAAACAAGGTATGTACCTTGTTCACTTAAAATGCTAACAAAGCAAGAAACCCAGTTTCAAAATCAAGAGGTGGTGGAATGGCCAAACCCCTTCCATTCCCTTCTATGTACAGTGATGCTGCCTTAGTCTGTACTTTGTATTTTATGATGGACGGAGATGTGTGCAAGACCTTTATCTCAACTGCTGTACTTTAAGATTTCCTTTGGGTATTTAGCCATGACCTCATCATTCTGATTTCACTTTGAGGCTGGGATTACATTGTGCTAAGTGACACCAAATAAAGTTGTGCCACTGAAGTATGGATATGCAGATACTGGTATGATGTTAACCAATAACAATGTTTGTTCTGAACAGATGTCAGATTTTCAGAAACTGTTCTGAACTACATTATTACCATTCGATATCCAATGGATTTTTTTTAACTGTTTAGAGAAACAGAATTCCTGTGGTTCCAGATATACTGAAGTCTCTGCAGGGCAGTTGTGGGGAGGAAGGCTTCAGGAATGGTCTTTCCAACTGCAAGTAAAATGATTCCTAATGTTATTTTAGTATAATGAGAAAAGTTTAACAAGGCGTGTGTTGAACACAGTCAAGGAAAATGTAACCCAGACTTGAGAAATCAAACTATTAAATGTATAGATTATCCCTGCAAAACACTTTTTAATAGGCATAACTGGAGTAGTTTTCTTCTACATTTCGCACATATTACTTTATTCCATATGTGCGAAAGCCTGAAAATGGAGATGTGAACCATGAAAAGCCTAATGTTAATGGCTGCTTTAAATATAATAACAAAGTGATCTTTCTCACCTTTCTATACACTCCTTTACAATGGCAAAATTTCCATCTCCTATAGTTCGGCCAACTTTATATCTCTCTGCTATAGAGGCTGGAACCTGGAAGCCTTCCTCCAACACTTCTGAAAGAATTGTTAGTACATTTTTATTGGTAGAGAAGGCACTGCAGATGTGATACATAATACATATTCCACCTCTATGGTTTAAGACAACTGGAAACCATTCAGAATCATCATGTTCTTTTTACTGGACAGAGAAATCATGATGCCAATATTGCAGAAATTCAACAAGTTTCTCCAGGTAATTTTCCTTTTTTCCCTTTTTTCTTTTTTACAAACAATCATTCTGCCACAACTCATTACCCTCTTTTTTTGTTAAATTATAATAAGCAGATGCTTTGGTGATCTGTTCAAGAGAAGTCCAATCTCAAATAAAGACTGGATTAGTTCAACACACCACAATTAAATCTACTACAAAAGGAGTCTAACACTCAAACACTTACTTTATTACTTCCTGTAAGCTAAGACATCTATAAACTGGCTTGTGTAATAAGTGCCATTTTCCCCTCTGTATTAAATATTTAGTTTTTAAACAAATGTTCTCAATAAGGTCACCATAATATACAACCTGGCCACCAGATGCTTAAAAAAATAATCAGTCAAAACAGCAAAGAAAAGGGGTTTGTACTTATTGGTTTTTAGTAGCCATTAGAGTATCATTAGTCTTCATATACTCAAGAACCAGTTTCAAGTATCAAATAATATTTTCAAAACGCTGTGGCCATACACCTCCACTTACAAGGACTATACCTCTACCAATTAAATACTGTGTATAGCCTTTTCCAAATACTAACATTTAAGAAAAACTGTTAAATTTCCACTTCTCAAAGCAGCAGAACATAGAAGTATGATTAGTTTTTCACAGCAGCCATCAATACATGGTTTTCTACTTGGTGTGACAATTTATAAACTGATTTGTGGAGTGCTGTACACATTATGCAAAAAATAGTGGCAATTAATGTAAGGTAAAGCAAAGGACACCTGCACATGTGCATGCGTGCGCGCGCACACACACACACGCACGCACACAGAGGATAGAATTTAGCTTAACCTTAGAGTTCTATGTAGGGATACAATAAAGGAAAATGACGACAATTGTTGTATGCAGGGGTCATTTTGTAGAAAAAGAGGTGCAGGAGCTCATTAGCATAACTTATTAGCATAACTTATTTGCATATGCCACACCCCCTGACATCACCGGAAGTGTGTCAGAAGGCAACACCCACCGCTCAGGCTCCACTGGACTGTTTTGGATTGCTAGCTATTGGGGGGGGGGGAACGTGCAGATCTGCTCTCACAGAGGAGGGAGAGCTTGTACCTGAATAAAACTTGGTCTTAAAGGCTCCACTGGACTATTTGGGATTGCTAGCTTTTGTGGGGGGGAGGGAACGTGCAGATCTGCTCTCACAGAGGAGGGAGAGCTTGTACCTGAAGGCGGGCTGGGGGGGGGCTCTGCAACTTACCTGGCAACTTCTTGCTCCTCATGGCCTGACTGAGATCTGCTGGGAGCGGGGGGCGGGGCTTGTTGCATGTGCCCATCCCCTGAACTCCTTACTGCCGGAGCTCCGCTCCTGTGCGCTCCTGCATGAAATGACCCCTGGTTGTATGATGCTGTAACTCTGTGGGCCACTATTTGAAAGTCTTAACAAAATTCAATTTGCTTACCAGTTAAAAAGGCCCAGGCTATAAGGCAATTGTAATTTAAGTGATTATGTTTTCTAGCATGGCCCTGTACCTTTTCTCCCCATTCAGCTTACATTTGGTATCTGAGCCTGGCTGGCATAAAAAATGTCTCAGGTACCAGAACATATTGAGATGAAGCATGGAAGGACTCTATTCTAAATAAATCTTTAAGTTAAAGATGAGGATCCCCATATTGCTTATCAATATGACCTTGCTGGGAGGGCGGGGTAAACATTTAATAAATAAATGTCTCTGTCTGTCTGTTCTGCAAAAGGAGAGTTTTAATTGCCTATAAAATGGGAATACTTTATCCCATCATCCTGAGAGCTGGCAGAAAAGGAGTACAATCCGAGGCCGCCAGAAGAAGCCAGACTCCAACAACAAGCCCTGCTGCCGGGTGCTGGTAGGACATCACCCCCCGTATAATTGTGGCCTTAGTTAGGAACCAATGATTGTGTGTAAGCCGCTCAGAGACCCTTCGGGGTTCGACCGGGATATAAATTGAATGATAAAATAAAATAAAATAAACAATACCTAAGAATTTCATCTCAATTAGATTAGAAGCTAATATTACAGCCAGAAATGTACTCCCCATTGAAACAAAGGCCTAATGAAAGAACTAAGAAAATGAACATGACATCAATAATTCTGAATAATAATTCAGAAAAAGAATAAAACTTAGCTAAAATTAATTTAAAAAATTTAAAATGGTGCAAATCTCTGTCATAGATATTCTGTAAAAATTAAATGGGGTAACTTCCATGTATAAACTTATTAGAGGAAGCAAAATATAAACATAATAGATTGCTAATAGGGTTGCCAGGTCCACTTACCTGGCTGGCGGGGGGCTCCCAACAGCCTTCCACGAAACCAGAAATGATATCGGGCAACTTCCAGTAAAACCGGAAGTAGAGGCCACGACACGATGACGTCACTTGGAAGTAATGTCATCACATCAGGGACATCAGTGGTGACACTCTGGTTTTTGGGCAAAACTCTCTGGTAACTTTGGCTTCAAACCATAGAGTTTTACCAACAAAGAAGAAGAGAAGAGATTGGATTTATATCCCACCCTTCACTTGGAGTCTCAGAGTGGCTTATAAATGCCTTTCCCTTCCCTTTCCCACAACACTCTGTGAGGTAGGCAGGGCTGAGAGAGCTCTTTCAAGAACTGCTTTTTCAAGAACAACTCTGACAGAACCAGGGGTCATTTGGGGGGGACGCGGGGGGACGCCATCCCCCCGGGTGAGGTGCGGGAGGGCGGGGCCTGGAGCTCCCTGCTGGTGCCCGCTGGAGGTCGCCGCCGGCTGTGGGGAGGACACACTTCTGGTGATGTCAGGGGGTGTGGCATATGCTAATAAGTTATGCTAATGAGTCCCCCTAGCTCTTTTTCTACGAAATGACCCCTGGACAGAACTATGGCTTGCCCAAGGTCATCCAGCAGCTGCAAGTGGAGGAGTGGGGAATCAAACCCAGTTCTCCCAGATTAGAGTCTGCACACTTAACCACTACACCAAATGAGAGGTGATGTCATCACATCGGGGCCTGACTTTTGGTTTTACCGGAAGTCACACAGAAAGGTCCATTTAGAAAGGTCCTCCTTTTTTGCCACCTGTCCTCTTTAAGGCTCTTTTTAAAAAAACTGATGAAAATGTCCTCTTTTTGACTTTCCTTTGTAGTTTGATAATATTACCTATCTGTTAAAAGTTATAGCAAGTCTGCAGAAGTGGCGAAAATATGTATTACTGAATATATAGTAATGACGAAACCAATGTAGTTGCAAAACAGGTTATGAAATTTGAAACCTAAAATGTTGAATATAAATGTAAATAAGGACTATTGTATTTTATAGACAATGTTTTAAAAATTATAATGAAGCGGATGTTGGGGAGAAATGTTCTCTGTTTTATACACTCTTATATATAGTTATCCTTGATATACACAATTATGCTATATAATCCCTCTTTTCCTTTCTGTATCCCCTTTATACTATTACTTTGCTTTCTTTTGGGATTGGAAAATTAAGAATATTCCTAGTTAGTAGCAACTATCACAGCTTAAATAGTAGGGGTATTTAAAATGACATTTGTCATAATGAGCACTTCTTTGAAATACGTCCTCTTTTTTCCTTTGAAAATATGGTAACTCTATCTAACATATATCCCACCCTAAGGGAGAGTGGGGGCTAAAACCACATGGCAGTACCCTGTGAAGCAGACCTCACACTGAGCTAATATCCATAACACTTTTCTCAGGTTTATAATGAAATACTTTCATTGCAATCTTGTTATTATTTTGGTTTTGAATATATATATGTAAATTTTCTCACAAACATTTACCTTCACCAGGTCCATCGTTTTCATCCATGGAGCTGCAGACTTTGGTTGATGCTAGTGAGGTAGAGGAACCACTGTGCTGAGAGCTCTGAAAATATATAACATTTGGGGAGGGAGAGATAGGAAGAAAAACTGGATTATTTTAAAAATGATTCTTCAATAAGGCTAGTTTATATGGCAAGGTATCATATAAACCAGGGGTGGCCAAACTGTGGCTTGGGAGCCATATGTGGCTCTTTCACACATATTGTGCGGCTCCTGGCAAGGCAGCTGGGGAAGCGAAGGGGAGGCATGCCTCCCTGATTGATCTTCCCTTCTCCAGCCAGTGTTCCCCTCCCTGGGTAGGCTTGAGGTGGGGGGTGAAGCAGAGTAAGAAAGCAACTTGAACTTTAAATGCATTCTCAAAGCCCCCCCTCCAGCCGGCTTGGAGAAGGCATTTGTCTCTTTAAATCCCTTTTCCAAGCCAAGCCACCTGGTGAGGGGGGTGGTTTGGAGAACACATTTAAAGTTAAAGTTGCTTTCTTTCCACCTCTCTCTCTCTTCCCCTCCCCCTCCCCATCTTTTTGCTTTCTTTCTACCTTTCTTCTCTCACTTTCTCTCTTCCTTCCTTCCCCATCTTTACTCTCTCTCTCTCTCTCTCTTCCTTCCCCCCTCCCCATCTATTTGCTTTCTTTGTTTCTCTCTCTCTCTTAGATAAATAAATATCATTAGCAAACAAATATCATTGGGCAAATAAATATCATTATCAATATCTGTTTTACCCCTATTGTTTTTATTTTTGGCAGTCTCATTTAGTGTTAATAAAAGGCAAATTTGCATATTTTTTTATAAAAATGTATGTGTAATATTTGTTCATGTCCTGCGGCTCCCAAACATCTGATGTTTATTCTGTGTGGCTCTTATGTTAAGCAAGTTTGGCCACCCCTGATCTAAACAGACTGTTCTCTCTTCAATAATCTAGGTGCACTATCCTGCAAACAACAACTAAGTATATTGCACTGTTGCTTTTTGTTTCATGTTATCTTCACACCTAATCTACTTCACCATTTCCTTCTGGTCTTTTTTTGAAAATGCAACTTAAAAAAAAAAAATCTCAGCACCTAAGCGATAAAAGCTCTTACCAGTGTATTTCTCTCTCTCTCTTGGAAACTACCACTACTTTTTTTCCCCTGACATCCTCATTTCTAGCCTTTAAGATTCAAGTCAAAATGATGGTGGAAAGTGCTGTCAAGTCACAGCTGATTTACAGTGACCCCATACGATTTTCAAGGTAAGAGAAAATCAGAGGTGGTTTGCCATTGCCTGCCTCTGCATAGCAACCCTGGGCCTCTTTGGAGCTGACCCAGGCTTAGCAGCTGAGATCTGATGAGACTCAGCTAGCCTGGGCCATCCAGATCAGGGCCAACTTAGAATATCTCTGCTAAAACTATATCCCTTTCCCCTTCCAACTACTGTGATGATTGTATCATCAGTTCCTTTCAGTTTCTTCAGCATATGCCTCAGAATGATTGTCTGAGTGATCTGCTAGGCATCCACTTATTTTCCTTCTTCTGTTCTTGGCTGCAGAAGAGATCCCCTCTACAACTCTGCAAAACATTGCCATGTTATGCATTTTAGAAGTCCCACAAAAATCATCTTCCGAAAGCCTCTCCCAAAGTGCTATAATCTCGATAATTCTGCCTTCTCCTTCTCCAGCACTTACCCAGGTAACCACATGCTGGAAGTCAACTGTGTGACTTAAGTGTTGTACCACCTGTGATCTTTACCTTTTTGCCTGTGTAATGCCTTATTGCCAACAGTGGGAGGGAGCACTTCTTTGTTCAGCTGATGATGAAAAATTGTCACCACCATTTCTGTGAAAACTTTGTGTTAATTGCTTTATACCACACAGTACTCAGTACATTTCAAATATGTTGTTACAATCCAATCCTGCCTACACACTTATTTGGCTGAAGTTTCCCCAAGAATGGTTGGATCTGTAATAACCAAGTAAGAGAATATATACTAACATTACCTCTTAGTGTTGTTTCAACTGTGATATGAAGGCACCTCCTGTGCAGAATATACTCCACTCTTGCTGTTTACCATGTGCATGTATTATGTTTCCAAGTGTATGCATATGCTGACAAACCATACTTTGCGAGGGCATCCAGCATGCAGACATCAAATATACAAGCAGTGGAATATATGGATGTGTGTGTGGCAACCTATATGCTCAACATGGAAAGGACTTCTATGTAAAAAAAAAATGTATTTTCCTACATTTGAAACATTTCCTATATTTGAAAGGCGGGGCCGGGGATGCAGCATCTCAGCTAGAGTGTCTTAAAAATTATCTTATTGCATGCTGCAATTCAAAGACACGCAAAGAACAATAACACCAAGTTGATGGCAACTGTCATTTCCATAATATTTTCTTTTTAATTTAACATCACACTTTTTATTGATTACAAATGACTCCAAGATAGTCTAGTCTACCTAGCATACTGCTAACATGATGTCAGCCAGATCAGAAAATATTTGACCTAGCATATCTGACGATGGCACCAACATTAATCCACTCACTGTGTACCACCAACAGTACCCGTTTTTTTGACAGGGTACTGGCACATCTGTTTGTACAACTGTTTGCAGCAAGTTTGAGGATCGGGCTGTTAACTGAGTTCTTGCCTACTTTGTTTTTCAAATGCCTCTCATTGCCAGGCAAACTTATTACATCTCACCTTGTTGAGAGATGCTTCATGTGTCCAATCCATGTGCCACTCTTACACTGACACAGAGGCTGAAAATCAGATGCTTTCCTAATGATCTCACAGAACTGTAATTCCCAGCATTTAAAATGTAGACCTCTTTCCTGCTGCCCAGTCTAGCAACTGTTAACATAAATACCTTCATCATGAGAACACATTAACAACCACTAGACTATGAGCTGCAGAATTAATGCAGATTCATTACACATCTTGTAGTCTCAGACAATACTACTCATAGAAGCATCTGAATGCATTTGTCTGCATTCCTATTCCATAGCATACATACCATGTCCCTCCACCATGGGTCATTCTGTCACTTCCTTTACAAAAGGAAGATGTACAATCTAGCTGCGAGTACCCAGATCTCTCTTCCAAATCTAATACCTTGACTTTCTGGCCAAGGTATTAGCCAATAACCATTTGGCTTCTTCCTTCCAAAGCCACCTTTATACCCATGGCACTCACTTGCCCTGCATAGCTGCTTCTCTCCCCTTCAGCTTTTCCATTGCTAGATGCAGGTGCAGAGCAGAACGACGAGGATGATCAGGGGCCTGGAGACCAAGCCCTATGAGGAAAGGCTGAGGGACTTGGGAAAGTTTAATCTGGAGAACAGGAGGTTGAGGGGGGGAATGATTGCTCTCTTTTAGTACTTGAAGGGCTGTCACTTAGAGGAGGGCAGAGAGCTGTTCCTGTTGGCAGCAGAGGATAGGACTTGCAATAATGGGTTTAAATTAAGGGTGGGAAGGTACTGGCTAGATATTAGGAAAAACATTTTTACAGAAAGAACCGTGAAACAGTGGAATCAGCTGCCTAGGGAGCAGTGTTCCCTCTAAGCTGAGTTAGTGTGAGATAGCTCATAGTTTTTTAGCCTCTGGCTCACACATTTTTAGCCTCCGGCTCACACATTTCCCAGCGAGGGAAAGACTCTCATTGGTCTTTAACTACTCAATCTCATTGGTTGTTATCTGTAAATAGGCATGGCTATATTAGCCCGGTAATGTTTAAAAGGAGCCTAGCTCCCCATGTTAAGCTGTTCTGGTTTTGGAATGCGTTTGAGTGTTTGTTCGCTACTTCAAATAAAGCTGAATCACTGAGCTGAAATCATTCTCCAATCCTTTGCTAGTTGACGTGAATTTTGGGTTGTGGGATATATCTCCACACCACCAATACAAATTATCATAATTTAAACTACATCTTAAAAAATTGAATTTCAGCTATTTTAATAGCAATGTTAATCTTTTAGTAAATTAAGACTAACATTTTGATAACATTTTAGACAGATAATCCAGTGCTCTTAAATCCAAGTAAAACATTAACATTTAAACATTATTTTGTAAATTATATGTCCTTAATAATTGTATTTTGGGGTGGCAACGTTCAATGAGCGCCAAAATCAGTTCGCTGCTGGATGTGTCACTCACCAGGGTCTGTATCCACTGGCTGCGTTGTCTTTCTGCGTTGACACAGTCCCACCCACAGAGCCGGCTGCCAGCCTCTCGCCCTCAGTGTGCATGGAGCTGCTGGACAGGATGCACACTCTGGCAGCCGGAGGAGGCCGAGGCCAATCCTGCCGGTGCCGCAGCGGTCGTCGCCGGCTGAGGCTGGCTGCAGGTGACCAGACGGGGGCCAGAGCACCACCAGGGTGGAGGGTGGTGGAGCCAGCTTGCAGGCCACCGCCACCTGGCCGGGCAGCCAGCCAGTGCTGGGGCAGTCCATCGCCCCTCAACTCCTGGATCTGGGGAGGGGGGGAAGTGGGGGGCTGGGCCTCAGTGGCCTTGGAGGCGACGGATGGCCTGGATGCTCCACTGGGCGGAGGGCCATCAGCTCGGTGTACGCAGGAGAGGCGAAGGTGGCGCCAGCCTGATCGGCCTGGTGGTTAGACTTCCCAGCAGAGGCCCCTCCTTGCTGCGATCCGGCACTGCTGCTGCGAATGTGGGCTCTTCCATCCCTGGCCTGGCTGCAGCCATGTGACCCACGCTCGGCACCACCAGCTCTGCTCTGGGAGAGAAGAGGAGGAGGAGGAGGCAGCCTGCGGGTAAGGCACCACTGGTGGCGCACTTCCCTGTTGGCGCCAGCACGGGGAAGTTGTGGAGCTGGGCGGTTAAAAAAAGTGCACCAGCCTGCATTGGAGGGGTGTTATGGGAGTGCTGAACGTGGGGAGGCTGATGCTCACACTAACCCTGTAAAGTAGATTCAGGTGAGTAGCCATGTAGGTCTGAAGCATTACAACAAAGTTTTGAGTCCAGTGGCACCTTGAAAACCAGGGAGCCAGTGGTGGGGCATTCCAAGTTTTAACTTGGAAAATGGATATAAGGTCACTTCCGTTCCAAGGTTGTGAAATTCTTGTACTCCGTCGAATTCTTGTACTCCGTCGAAGTGAATCCTTTAATAGCACTTAAGATCGGGAATCATTGTATCTACAATAAATTTTTGTTAACTGGAGGGGAGTAAAGGGCTTTCGCACAAGGAAAACATACCTTCCCATCTCCATTGTGACTAACAAATGATTTATCTATGGAGCCGATAAATCCAGTTTTTCTTCTTCAATAGAAAATTATTCATTTAAATCTTTCCTATTTTTGTTTTATCTTCTCCCATATTGAAAACCAGCATAATCTTGCATAGTCTGGATGGCAGACCTTTTATCATATCTTGTAATTCTGTAGCATCCCTTCTTTCATGCAAAAATGCATTTCTTATGAAATACTTGAAAGATTTAAGTTTGTTATTTGCTCTGGTTAATATACTGAAATGAGATCAGGTGCCAGAATTAATGGTGACAGATCATAGAAAGTTCATATTAAACTTAGTTTGAATCCTCAATAGGCTAAGGTGTATCAATTTTGGTTTTTTAAATTTTAATTTCTTGCATATATATATATAAGAATGACTTGTCCAATAAACGTAATGACTTGTCCAATATTGTACTACTCTAGCATATTGCCAAAGACAAATAAATAAGCTAATAGATGGGAACAGCTAGATTCAAGTCCAGTAGGACTTTAGAGCCCAACAAGATTTTGGGGGTATATGCTATCCTGAAAGCTTTACCTCAAAAATCTTGTTGTTCTCTGAGGTCCTACTGGATTTGAATCTAGCTGTTCTACTACAGACTAATAAGATTACCCTCTGAAACTAATAGATCGGATGAATGACATTATTTAATGCCTTGTTTATTTTCTACTTTTTAAAAAGCCTAGAAGGCCTTTCCCCCAGAAACAAGTGATAGGGTTGCCAGCCTCCAGGTGGGGCCTAAAGATCTCACCCTTTTACAACTGATCTCCAGCTGACAGATCTCAGCTTCCCTGGAGAAAATGGCTGCTTTGAAGGGTGGACTCTGTGGCATTGTACTATGCTGAGCCCCCACCCCACCCCACCCTCTCCCTAGCAAGTGATAATATTCAATTTGTACATTGCTCAAATGCAAAGAGGAAGTAACAGGAGACAACCTCAAAAAGCTTCCAAAAATAATTATTTAAATCAATTTGAAGACATTTCAAGATCATTGTCTTAACCAGGGTTTTCTGCATCAGAGTGTCTTTCTTAAGGAATTTTGTAAATTTAAATAGTGGTGGTAGAAACTACCATTGAGTTGCAAACAAGTTACGGTGACTGCAGGATTTTCAAGGCAAGAGACAATAAGATGGTTTGCCATTGCCTGCCTCTGCGTAGCAAACCTAGATTTCCTTGCTGGTCTCCCATCAAAGAAGTAATCTGGGATGACCCTGCTTAGCTTCCAAGGTCTGATGCGACTGGGCCAGCCTGGGCCATCCAGGGCAGGGCAGTTTAAAGAGTACTAAACCCCAATGAAGACATTCTGCGACACAGTGAGATGGACTGAACACTGCACTTTTGGCTCCATCTGATGTTTTCCTGTGTCTTCTGTATTAACACTGCCACCTTTTGACTAGCCCACAGAAAAAGGAGAGGAAGAAAAAAGGAACTTGGCAAACATAGGCTGCGGTCACACGTAACAGAAGCCACACAAGTGAGACGGAAAACAGGCGGAGTTTCCGGGCGCGATCTCACCAGCACATCTGGGAAGCATAGCACTCCCGTGGCTCAACCGAGGCTTCCAGCCGAAACTGCGTGGCAAAAAACTAGTACCTTGGAGGTACTAGTTTCCGGAAACTGCGGGGCAAGGGCGGGCGTCTGATCGCGTTTCCGGTGGCATCCGGCGCCCGCCCATGTCCCCTTGCAAATAAGGTGGGGTTTTTTTGTCCAAGTCACTGTGGATGCGCATGTGCACCCAATGGAGCATGCGCATTTGTCATGTACACAAAAATAAAAAACAGTTTGCCGCGGCGCGCGCTTCTTCGTTGCGCGCCGGCTTGTCCTGTGATCGGCACCTCTCCCTTGCCATGGAACCTCCACGGTACCTCCACGGTACCTCCACAGGAGGTCTGATCGCGTAACTGCGCAGTAGTTTGCCCCGGGGCAAACAGCCACGCTTCTCCTCTGCAGTTTCCTGCCCGTGATATACATTTTTCAAATCACTGATATAGCCAATTTTATTTCCATTGTTCTTAAAAAAGACTATTATCAATAAATTCTGTATCGCACAACAGAAATATCCCCAAATATCTAACTTTGCTCTTTTCCAAATACTGGAGAAACTGATAATTTTATTTTTAATTACAGGAGATTACATATATAATTATTAGTTTAGATTTCTATGGGCTGGATCCAAAGCTGCTTGTCTTGATATGGAAAACATCTTCAAGTCATGGAAGGGCTGTTTAACTATGCATATTTTACATATACATTTTAAATGCTGATATAATATTCTAAATGTTTAATGTCTTGATGTTTCGCCGCCTTGGGAACCCTATTTGGGTGGGAAAGCAGCAGAGAAAAGTTTTAAATCAATAAATAAAATATAGCTTTGCATCCCAAAATTGAAATCAAATCCAGCAATTTCCTTGCAATTGAACCAAAACTTGCACAAGATCTTTTGGCAAACATTTGCAAGTTAAGTACTCTCTTCTCGCCAGATTCCCCATGTAATTGCCTTTCCCATCCCAGTGCACAGCTGCAAGCACAGTTCAAAAGCCCCCTCGCATATATAAATAGAAGATTTTTTAGATTCTGGCCCATGAACTGTTGCTCTTTACCATACGTTTTATGGAATTATGGGATCAAAACCTTAGTGAATGTCAACTTTTCTAAAGACGTTAAGCAATGGCTATTTCATATTTGTTAAAAACATTCATGTCATATAGCTATTGAAGACCTTGGCATTACTTTGGGTAAAATGAATTTTACAAGTATTGTGAGCTGTACATGTATCATTCACACAGCTGCAGATCACATTAGGATTACTACAAAGAGAGAATTCCATACCGAAAAGCCTTCACAGAACCTGAAATGCTTAATACAAATGACCTGTCTTAATTTTAATTCAGTCTGCACCATGAGAAATGTCATCACCTCTTAACAAATTTTGAGAATGAGTTCTTGCTTAAGTTTCTGGCCACCTGGCTGTTTTTATGGCACACCTACATTAAAAGAAAGTGGCTGCATAAAAGCAGGATTGGTTCTTTGGTGTGAGTACTTCATACCCTGCTCAAGTTCGTATAACAGATGGCCAACATACCATGATTCTCTCTACAACGGGAAAGGGAAGATCAGTGCTATAGAATTTCCACCACATCTTTCTGAAATATTTGTTCTACAATTCTTTTGTGCATATTCAAAAGTGGGGAGAGACCTAATGACACTTAAATATAAAGAGTAAAATATGATAACAAGTCAGGAAAATGCTTCAAACATACCTATTCAATTTTGATGATATTTCTCCTCCTATATATACATTCACTTGTCCTTTTCAAGGAAACTATGATTTTTTAAATAATGGATATAAAAGTAAAGTTGTAAAGTACAATGTCGAGGAATCTGGTTGATATCTTTGCCACATCTCTCAATTTTTCTTTCTTTTTTTGTTCCAAAGGCAATGTAGGATTGCCTTTGCCAAACCCTTGAAAACATTTTCTTTGTGCTCAGGAGACCAGCAAGATCTTTTTAGAATCTGTTTTCCTAGCAAAAAAGAAACATTACGGCAAACGTAATCCATGTAAAGCCAATGTCTAAATTCAGATACTGAAAATTCTGATAACTGAACTGTGTATTTGTGAAATAAAAAGCAGTAAAATAGGCATGCAGGTTGAAGGATCACATGATCTTGAATTTCTTTTAAAATGCCAACCCCTAAAATATAGATGCAAACCACAATTACTCAGCATTCCACAAACATGCCTTTTGAAAATGCCAGCAAACAGATGAGCAATATTTTAAAGGGCAGTTAAAAAATTTAGCCAACACTGTGTCCCTGGATAGCATTTTGGTCAGTTGTAAGTTAATGTAAGCAAAGGGCATTTCAGACTTTTGTTGGGGAACCATTTTGCAGCAACGCAAAGTGCTTATTAGCAAAAAGTCACAATATGTATAGCAGCTCAAATTAGACATTAGACTGAAAGTTCACCTCATACCTCATAGGAATCAAACCTGCATTTTTATATACTCTGTGTAAAGTGAGATAAAGAAGAAGAAGAAGAGATTGGATTTATACCCTGCCCTTCACTACCCGAAGGAGTCTCAGAGCATCTTACAATCCTTTTCCCTTCCCCTCCGCACCACAGACACCCTGTGAGGTAAGTGGGGCTGAGAGAGCTCTCTTGAGAACTGCCCTTGAGAGAACAGCTCTGAAAGAACTTATGATTGACCCAAAGTTACACCATCAGCTCATGTGGAAGAGTGGGGAATCAAATCCGGTTCTCCCAGATTAGAGTCTGTGCTCTTAACCACTACACCAAACTGGTTATCAGTTCAAGCAAAAGGCAGAAAGAAAAAAAGATTTGTGTACAGGATCTAGATGGGTCAGTAATTCCAAGAACATACTGTGCATCTAGTTTACATTCACACAAATAACTGTTAGCATTCCTCTAGGAAGGAATTTATATGAAGATGAACATTTCTGTTCTGCTGTTATTCTCTGGTTCCATTATAACAATGCTTGTCTTCCATTAGAAAGGAGAATTTTGAATACTGGGAAGTTGATAATGGATTGAATGCAAGAAAAAAGTGTATTCCTTTGAGATTTATCAACCTGCTCATACTTGGATCAATGAATGAAATTGATGCACATATATCTGCCTTGCCTGAAGAAAGACTGGTATGGGCTCATGAGAGAAATTTTTCAAGTGCTATCCCTTGGTTGTGTAAATCTCTCCCAGGCAGGTGAACTTTGGTGCTCTCTATTTTGGCCAGTTTTACCATAGAGTCTTGCCATTAAACTAGAGCACCCCCAACCAAACCCCCAGCACGATGATGTCACTTCCGGGTAATATCATCATGTCAGGGAGAACCTGGAATGCCCCTGAAATCCCCCCACCAGAGCAATGAGGGGACCTGGCAACCCCAGTGCGCACAAAAGCGTAGATCTTGAATAAAACTTTGTTAGTCTTAAAGGTGCCACTGGACTCAAACTTTGTTCTATTTTAGTTGTTTTTATGATCTGCTTCTAGCTTGAGGCATGCTTTATGAACATAAGTTTAGACTGCTGAGTATTGTTTTATGGTGTTTTTAAGGCCTGGCTGTAGTTATGATTATATTGTACTGTTTTTACCTTATGAGCTGCTGCATGCAGGTTTTTTGTGAGTAAATAACAAATATTTTTGTGTTATTTTTATGTTGCTTCTAGTCAGTATGTTGATTTAATAACTAGAAATTATTTGACTAATGAGTTAAAAAGGGTTTCACACATAACATCTTTCAGCCCCATAGCTACTGGCTGAGCTTCTGTGAACTGGTCAGGATAAAAGAGTCAGCGATAGAATGCTGACAGTACACTTTTAGTGTGGAAAGGTGATGAACAAGAATTTTTTTTCCAATGGAAGCTAGTGACAGAAAGATTAACACTATGATCCTAAAGAAAGTTATAGCCTTTAAACCCACTGACTTCAATGGACTTGGAAGGCTGCAAACTCTGTTTAGGATTGCCGTGTAAAGGCTATTAATAAGGGAGAGGAAATTAGCAAAGAGGTGTGAACTAAGAAGCAAAAGATGCAAAGTAAAAGGAACTGAATTTTGCATACTAATCTGAATTAAACCAGCCAAAATTTAGATGTAAATCTCTAGTACAGCTCTGTTTAATGGAAATCCAGATCATGATTTTAACCAAGAAGGGTTCATACAGAGAAGTTGTTCTAGGCAACAAACAGAATATCATCTGTTGTCCACTGCACATGGCTCATGATGTCCTGAAGATCAACCATTAGAGCTCAGTTCTCTTTGATTCAACAGGAACCTTTTCATAATAGGTCACAGTAGGAACCTGCTTTTAAAGGCTTTTCACATGAGAGCAGTATAACACTTAGGGTTACCAGGTGACCAGCTGTGGCATGAAGCCTCCCACTGATTGTAGCCACTGCCTGCTGCTACTTGGAGCAGTGGCAGGAAAATTTTAAAAACATACTAGCATCCTCTGTGCCAGTATGTCAGTTCTGGGGACCACCCATATAGTGTTGCCAGTCCCCCGCTAGAGGGGAAGGATCCCATGCCCTTGGGCCCTGCCCCCCCAAACCAACTGCCTGGAGAGGGAACTTACCAGGAGTGGGAGGGAGGCCCAGGCTACATCACCAGCAACATGGCAGCATCACTTCCAGTGTGTGCTGGAAGTGACATCACCACATTGGTGACACTATGGTATTTGGGCAAAACCTCTATGGTAGAAGCCATTTCTACCATAGAATCCCCCACCCAAATGCCAGAACATCACTGGGACATCCTGGTGTGATGATGTCACTTCTCATACATGCCAGAGGAGATGTTACCAGCGATGTAGCCTGGGCCTCCCTCCCTCCTGGTAACCCCACCATCAGTTGACAGGAGGGATCTGGCAACCCTAAACCCAGAAGTGACAATGAGTAGCTCTAGGAATTGCTGAAAGCTCTATTGATTTACTGTAGAATTCCCAACAATTCCTAGACCTACCCAGAATTGATGCAGTGGTGTCAACAATGTTGATGATATCACATACCTCCAACCCTCTTGCTGGTTGCTAAGCTCGGCCTGACAAACCTTGTCATACTTAAGAAAGAGTATACCAACTTCTTGGTTCACAATTTCAACTTATTCCTTATTTCATGCTCCAAAATAAAATAACTCAAGGTAAGTCTACAATCCATAGAACCTATTAGAAATAAAATTTCCCTTCCACTTTTCTGTTTTCCCTCAGCACCCACACTTTAAAAAGTCTCTGCATATATTTATGTTTAGTCCAGCCCATTAAGGTCTATAAATCCCACAACTCAGTGACCAAAAAATCCATATGATATAGCACTGTTTAATGTGTTTTTTCCCTGGTTTTCCCATTTTCAAAAGAAGCTCAATGAACTTTTAAAATAGATTTTCCCATTTATTTATTATATATCTTACATCTTAAAATCCAGCAAAGGCAATCAGTATGGCAAGGTCAAATACGAAATATATGTATAATGCACTGCATGATAGTACAAAAAGAAAGTACTTTGGACTTGATTTATTAGCAAACAAAACCACTCATCCACTATCACTTTAAAATGTTTTACAAGGTTGGCCGATTAACAGTTACTTTGGCATTTATAGAGGAAAATAAGTAAAATATGATAAACATCCAAGAAAATGGCACAAAATTGTAAACTCATTTCATCTACAAGCACACACAATACTGCCATTTTCTTTCAGTGGAGGCGATAAACCCAATAAAGATTAAACAACAATAATGCCTATAAAGTAGCCACCAGGTAAGCAAACAGTGCAGCCAGTGTTATCCATATCTTGCTACCCAGGTACAATTTAAACAAATAGGCATAAATACATAGACCAAAAGCCATACAAATAGGCAATTGCAAATTGTGTGTGTGTAGAAATACAATCAATTTACAGAGTACATTAATAAATTTCTCCAGATGATCATTTACACAGATATTCAGCTTGGATCTGGTGGTAGACACAGGGAACCAGTAGCCACTCCCATAACTACTAGCTATTACAACCAGAAAGATAACCATGTTCATGTGTATATCCCACAACTCACACCTTCCCCATATGATTAGGTGCTGTTGTGATTTTGTACAAAATCAGTACTGTGTGAAAATTCCTTAGAAAACATCGATGTTAATTTTGTCATATAAAGTGTTCTCATATACAAGTGTTACATCTTTTTGAACAGGTACAGATTAAATATGGCGGATGGACAAATGCCTTGTGCCAAATAGATCATAATGTTGTCTTTTGTTAGAAAAGTCATTCCAAGCTTAATTTTTAAAATAAATTGTCTTACACACACACACACACACACACAAGGTATATGTATTTTATTATAACCATATTATGATCTACCTCTGCAGATAAATACCAATGAAAATGAATAAAGCTACTTCACATAATTAAGCTTTATAAACAATGGGGAAAGTACTGATTTAAATCACGCATTATTACTCAAATAATACTTAGAATTAATTAATTCCAATTCATATTAATACATTTTTAAAATTTGTCTTCTAATTTCAGGAGCCATATTTTACAACATTGTGGCTGTGATCCAGAAATCTGTTCTTCTGTGAGCAGAACCAAAAATACTGTCTGCCAAGTTTTACATGCAAATCCACAAGTCCTTGCACAAGTGACATGCACAACTAGTTACACTGTGTGTATATCATATACAAGGACTTGGCTCATCCACAGAGGGAAAAGGACTGATAATCCTCAAAGGGGAAAAAACAGATGCTTTGTAGTTTGAAGCCTGTTTCTGCATGGTGAAATGGAACACAGGATCCTGCATTATCTCTAATACACCAACCATAACACTGATTTAAAATATTATTGAAAAAATACAATCAACTGAACAGTAAGTGGCTTGGCTCCTGCTCAAAATTACCATTGACTGAAGGATTTCCACCAGTGGTATGTACCTTTGTTACCTTCCTCTCCTGTTTCAGCCCCAACTGCCCCCAGTATGCTGCTCCTAGGGGGATGTGGAACCCCCAAGAACAGCATGAGGTGGGACATCTGAAGCTAAAGTGTGGGGGGGATTGGTGGAATTAGCAGAAGTGTTAGGTGAGATCCAGCCCACTGCCTTAAAAAAAAATTTCAGCCTACTTTTATGTGATCTTACTGTTAAAACCAATATGTGAGTAGCTAGAAGCATCGGGGAAATTAACTACTACCTTTAAAAACAAATTATGTCTGTGTATCAATACTGGCAGTTTTATTAATCATAGTATGATAAACTTATGTTCTCTTCAAAAACTGCAAGACCATCTAACAAAATTTCATCGTCCTCAATGACGGAAGCCCTATGGCCCTGTTCCAAAACATTTTTTTTTCATTTCTGCTTCTGAAGTTTGGTATGTATATTAACATAAAAAGGGGAAGTGACTGCCTATAAAATTATGTGTCTTCAATCTCTCAGGAACTTTCATTTTCAAAATAAATGGTATATGCATTTCCCATCAAGAGTGCCCTGGTCAGAATGTTATGTGAAACTGATGAAATGTAATGTGAAACGAATTAAATAGTATGGCCTAGAATATCTTTTGACATCACTTGGAAGGAAACTTGCCACGATACCCACCGACTAATCATTCTTTAATTATATCTTTCTCTCCACAGCAAAAACAAAGCCAGTGTTTTTCAGTGGCTATATGAATCCTCTGTGCAGTCTTATACCTTAAAAGACTTCTAAAAGTCATAGCAGTCCATGAAACAGGCAAATGAAATTAAAACACCTCATATTTTCCCCAAACTAGCCCAAGGTTCAGAAAAGTCATTTGAGTAATTTTCTTTTTCTTTCCTCTGGGTAAGGGGAAAGCCAATCCATCACCAATGAATTAGTATTATATCACCTACTGTGAATAACCTGAACAAGGAATAAACCTAGGTTAATTGATGGGATTTGCCCATTGCATGAGGTACAACAGTTATCTTCTAAAGCTTTTCATTAGTGTACCTAGTGTAATAGTGTAATAGGCAGATTACTAAGATGTCAGAGACTAAATAATAGGTTTCTTCATAAATCAAAAGATTGAAGTGAGACCTCAAAACCAACAATACGGACCGGATTCTTGTGGTGACACGATTCTAAGAACATACAGAAAGCAGCTAAACTCTCATCTTTCCCCTATAGTCACACACTAGATATATACAAACATTGCCTGCTGGCTGCTGTTATACTGCATTAACATGCAAAGGTTGGAATATAATACTAATACCACCTCAGGCCACCATTTTCTATTGGTAATGACAAAGAACCCAGAAGAAAATGGTAAATATTACTAAATGAAATGGTTGCGGTATGGACACTAAAACCCTGTGCATGATTTTAGGTAAAGTTATAACTACTGTCCAGTGATTTGAAAAATAACTTTCTGTGGGCTTTGTGATGTAAACTAATTATTTAGTAAAAATTCTTAATTCAGCACTAAGTAATCAACCCTTGGGCAAAATAAATAAAGACTGTTTAAAATGTTACTTCTAGATAATCCACTTTATATATTTGGTAGCAAACTAAGATAGCATTTTAGAGGTCTGAGACTGCAATGAAAGCATCTAGTTTCTATTCCCCAAACTGCATAATACAAATAGTTAATGTTTGTGTTAAACTGGTGGTTGTTATAAGCTTCATAATGACCAATCCAAAGGGAATTCTCTGGTGCAACCTGCTAATTAATGGGAGGGACTAAGAGGTCTATCGGGGCTCTTTATTGGAGTGGTAGGATAAGCGCTGCTCCCACTTCCTAGGAGTCTGGACGGGCTAAATTACCACCAAGCTGTGCCATGTGACAACAGCCAGTTTAACAAAAGCATACATGCAGGGATTGTGTCTTTAAAGAACCCTGCATATTCAACTCACACGAAGTAAAAGGGGAAAAGATAACTACAGAGAAATGGCCTTGAAGAATATATTCTAATATCACTATGTAGATTTCCATTTTTCAGACAGCTGACTGGGGAATAACTGCACTAATTGTTTGTCATGTCTAAGTTTGAAAAATGTGTTCCCATACTTATATCAAATGCAAAAATTAAGTGAAAAATCTGAATCAGTGAAGGGCTGTTTTGTGTAGGTTATTTTTTTTAATCCGATAATATTTTTGATCATAATATTTTTAGTGTGCTATGTGTGTACTATATATTTGGAGTTGTATCTGCTGCCACCGAAAGAAAGCTTCATGCTTAGCTGAGTGGACTGGTAGGATACAGCCCATTGGTCTGTAACCTACCACCCCTCTGAGCAAAGTTCGAGGCCTTCCTTCAGCCTAATGAGCCCTGCTGCCAAGTTAAGCTTCAGACTTTGCTGAGTGGAGTGGTAGGAAGAGCCAATATGTTTAAAATAAAAATGCCCTTTTTACAAGATTAACATTTTCTACCCCCATGTTAATAGAGGGAAAACAGAATAGCAGTGTGTGCCTGGACTGGTTATTCTCCTCCAAACAATTTTCAAGCCTACTGATTGGCCAATCCGCAAGTGTCTCCATTTCAATGAAAAACATGTTGCTCCACAGTGGACATCTGGTGGGTACTTTAAAAATAGTGCCTCTTTTCATTACAGTTACCCTGTACAGTTTTCTTTTTGAAATATTTGCACAATGCAATTCCCCGTTTGATGCATACCCTAAGCTAAAACCTTTGCATAGGTTAAGTACATAAAATCACTGTATAGTTAATATATAAATACGTATGTATGTATATGAACAAACAACATTTTAATATTTATTTTCTGTTTTACTAGCGTCAATTAGTAACTAACTACATTCTTAGAAAGTGTTAGACCTTTATTCAGTCACAAACCATTAAGCATTGTTCCATTTTCTCTTATTACACAGAGTCTCCTACTGAATCCAAATCATCCGCAGAGAGTGGGCGATACAGGTCCTGTAAGATGAAGGGCAGTATACATTTGTTTACTGCGTTTGATTTGCTACGCCACAACTTTATTCTATTAAATTCTTACCTAGTGCCAGCCAGAAAGACAACAATAAAAAAACCCATCTTCTTAAATGTACAAAGATTAATTTGATCAAATGTTTACCATGGGTCCTTTAAAAAAAAACATGCTATCATTTTGCCCCTTGATTATTTAAACAAGATATACTTTGTAAATGATTCATTAAGACTTTGCAGTACTCTGAGAATTTGTAGATGCCCTGACAATAAATCTATCTTGTATGTTTCTTCTCAGTGTATGAGGGAATAGAAGTGCTTTAACAGAATAACAGTGGGGTGGGGAGACACTTTAGTTACTGGGCTCCCAACAGATGGTAGCCAAGCAACCAGTTCATATCAGCAGAGAGAAACAGAGCATGTGTGCGAGAGTGACTGGAGAGTGTAGCTCCAGTCACCCTCTACACCTACTGTGAGCATCCTTTGACTGATCAAGTAATCTACAATTGCCTGAGGTGTGGGAGTATAATAGATGGCCTCATTCCATCTACATACCACAACACATGTCTCAGAGATATGCAGTACAAAGAAATAAAGAGAGGATGTTCAAAGAGAAGGAATGCAGAATTGATAGCAGCATCACTTCAAGGTGAATTACATTGAGGCATTTATTTAGAGGGGATAGAGATAAATACAGCAATAATGTGACTCTCCATACCTCCTGTACAATATGGTAATTAATTTCAATGGTGCTGAGTGCAACTCCTCTAATATTGTGGTAATTGCACACAAAGCAACTCGACTGGGAAAGGAAGAAAACGCAAAAGAAAAGCACATAAAAACTAAGGAAAGCCCTGCTGTGCAGACCAAGGACCTGCCTAGCTCAGCATTCTATTAACCCATGAGATCTCTCCTAAAAGTGGTGCACAATTATCATAATCTACCCGCAAACACCACAGCTGCCTAAAATTTAGGATGATTGGTCTGACTTTTTATTGATGGGTATAAACCTTCCAAACACGTAAAAAGTGATCAATAACACTACAATCCTAAGCAAAGTTACACCCTTTGAAGCCCATCTGGACTCAAAAGTGTGTTGCACTGTAAAGTACCTATTTATTGCAAGAAAATATTGAGTTTGTCCTCATAATCCCACCCATTGTATTCATGTATTTCTTAAACTGTTGCTGCATTCACCACCTCTCAGAACAACCAAGAAATGGTTTAATCAAGGACCCAGAAAACTCTGATATAAACTGGAGTGGGGCATTAGGGAAGCAGATATGGGAATAAGGGAATTAGGCGAGGGAAAGGGCATAATTCAAGGTCAGGGTGAAGTGTGAATATTAGGACATAAGCAGAGTTCCCTCTAAGCTGAGTTAGTGTGAGTTAGCTCACAGTTTTTTAGCCTCCAGCTCACACATTTTTGTCTTAGCTCAGGGAGGATGGCTCCAGAGCAAGCTAATTTACGCAGTAGTCAAATCGCTCACTCACAGATTTAATGCCAGTAGTTCACAAAGTAGAATTTTTGCTCAGAAGACTCCACAGCTTAGAGGGACCACTGGACATAAGGTCTCAGTGGTCTGCATAACCAGGAGGTAGGCAAACCTGGATCAGGCAGCCACCTTTATTTATTTTTATTTTTATTTACATTTATATCCCGCCCTCCCCGCCATTCGGCAGGCTCAGGGCAGCTAACAACCTTGTGATTCAATTGCGGGGGACGGACAGCAAATTAGGGGCTACTGGGTGAAGAGAGGGGACCCAAGCAAAATCAGTTGAGGTCAACCCTTGTACAGTTCGTGGACCTGTACACTTTCTCCCTCAACCTTCAACCTCTTTTAAATTGCTTCTAAATTTTGCAGCATTTTGCTGTGGCTCAAAGCTCTTTCTTAGGGTTTCTCCAGTTCATCTTCCTCTCTGCCAACTGTTGTGCTATCCAGGCTTCATTGGACATGTCTTGCCACCTCCCTCCCAGCTCCCATGATTGCTTAAGAAGGAAGCAAGAGACCCAGTGGATCAAGCTCAGCATCACATCTGGACAAATGCAAATGGAATCCACTCTGCAGTTAATTTACACTCCCATGCCTGCATCCATTAAATTTCAGCGCCACATACTGGCAGCAACAGATTGCTTCTTTATAAGGTGAGTGCATTTAAGCTTAATTGCATTACTGAATGTGCACAGAACCTCCAAAATGCTGCTGCTTTCCATGCCTATTGACTAAGGTAAATAGCGCTGGAACACGTGGGAGGAGCCCATGCTGTGGCTCCTCCCAATTTTGGGACCAAGAAGCTACAGGTCCTTGGGCAAAAACACAGGCTTCCTTTGTTACCTAGTGACACAGGAACAAATGGCACTGCTGTGGCTCCCACACTGCCTGAGTAAATGAACAACCCATCCTTAATCACCTGCAGAGAACTGTAGGGAACACAGTCAATTTGACTAGGGGACTGGCTATGCCAGAAACAGCATGAGACCTCAGACTCGAGTGCTGCTTCCATATTAACAAATGGTCCATATCTAAATGTACAGGTATTAATTTTTCAGCAAACGCCTTTTTGAATTAAAATGCCTAGTATTCGCCTGCTAGCATAGTCATAAGAACTGTGCATGTTCTATTGTAGAGAACCATCCACCCTTATTATAGAGTTGCCCCATAATGCTTAACAGAATATGGAATATGCATCAAAGGGAATAAAGAGAGGAAAAGCAGTATTGTTTGTGTCAGATATAATACTGACAATAAACCTTTATTTTTTAAAAAATGTCACAAATACCTTAAAATAGGCTGTGGTGTATCTACTTCTAAAGAAACCTACCCTCCACCCAGGAGATCTCAACAATTACCGACTTGTATAAAATGTTCCATTCTTTTCTCTTTTTTTGTCATCAAGTCAAACTGATTTCTGATGACCCTAAAGGCAAGGGACATTCAGAGATGGCTTGCCATCATCTGCCTCTTCGTTATGAGATCGGGTGAGATTGGGCTTGCCTGGGCTATCCAGGTCAGGGCTAAAATGTTCCATTCTTGAGCAAGGTGACTGAACAGGTGGTGGATGGACAATCAAAATATAAAGGAGGGGGACTTCCGGTCTACGGCTCAACGATGGCGGACGCTCTCCCCTGAAGCTGGGGAGGCAATCCGCGCTCCAGGGGTGTTGGAGGAGTGCCACCCCAAGTGGCATCCCCAGGTGAGCCTTAGCTAAAGGCTCCGAGCCGGGGGTGCTGGGGGGGTGACCTCTTCGATGGCCAAAAGCCGGAGAATTGAGGCGCTCCTTTTTGCCACAATCGGTCCACCCCCTGAGAGGCTCGGTTTTTACCGAGCATAGCTGAGGCCAGCCGGGACAAGCAAGAAGGTCACCGAATGGGCGAGACCTCAGGCCACCATTTATTGGGTTTTCCGACACCAAAGGACCACTCTTGGTAGAAGACCTAATAAATATTTAGATACCGAGGGATGGGGCTAGCAGGCAAGATCTTGCTTATACTTCTTACACTTCTCAAACATTAATTTGTCATCTGAGCAGGGCTAATAACAAGTACAAATCTCAAGCCTACATTGGCCTCTTAAGCTTCTAGGCTTGGATCCTAAGCAGCCTGAGAAGAGTTGCTATAGAGAAAGACAACGTCCCACCTCCCTCTTCCCACTGTAGCCATCTGTGAACCCTGCAGGTTAGTGGACAGGAAGCAGCAGTGTGGAAAGCAGGGAGCCTGCGGAGGGGGAAGGTCAAAAATCTCCCACCCTCCTCCACATCTTAGTCCTAAACTCTTCTTTCTCCTCTCGCAGCTTCTGCCCTTCCCAAGCTCGCAACAAAAAGAGAAATCTTGTCAACTGCCTGTTTTGAGTGTTGCCCTCTTTCTGACATAAAAGCCTCATTTGAAAAATCACTCTCTGCATTAAATTACTGAAATGCTCAAATCATTAATTGCTTTGATTTGCAATTAAATTAAGATAAAGGTAAAGGTTCCCTTGCTTGAAAGCCAGTCGAATCCGACTCTAGGGTTGCGGTGCTCATCTCCGTTTCAAAGCCAAAGAGCCAGCGCTGTCCGAAGACGTTTCCGTGGTCATGTGGCCGGCATGACTAAACACCAAGGCACACGGAACGCTGTTACCTTCCCACTGAAGTGGTACCTATTTATCTACTTGCAATTTCTTGCTTTCGAACTGCTAGGTTGGCAGGAGCTGGAACTAGAGACGGGAGCTCACTCCGTCATGAGGCACTCGGGTCTCGAACTGCTGAACTACCAACCTTCCACAGCCTGCAGTTCAGCGTCTTAACCACTTGAGCCACCGCAGCTCCTATGTAATAAATTTAATAATAATAAAAATAATAAAAATAAATGTAATAAATAAACATACCTTTGAAATAAATTTGGGTTTTTTACTGGAACTGGAGAGAGAGAAGCCTGCTTACCTCATCTCATAAAAGTAATTGCCTAAACAACCAGTATACCTCCAAGAGAAACCATATGCATCATGAGACAGCTCATGGAAGATGAGGGATGTTCCCCAGTATTTCTTGTTATCAATGCCTCATGTCCATGAGTAATGTATAAGAAGTATGGATTCATGAGGATGGAAACAGGTTTTACTGATTTACTAAGTATTATTGCTGCAGCAATTAATATGCATGGGACTTGATGGAGTAATTTTTAAGAGTCAGGTTGTTGTCTGACAATTTTCAAAACTATATTTGGGAATAGAAGAAGAAGAAGAGATTGGATTTCTACCCCACCCTTCATTCAGAGT
>NW_015171532.1:572778-576118 GCF_001447785.1 Gekko japonicus | reverse complement strand
TTTCTCTCTTTGCTTCCCCCCCCCGCCCACTGGGGAAGAGAAGGGGAGGGGAGGCTTTTGAAGATGCCTTCCCCCCTTTTGCTTACCCTTCTGACATCACTTCCGATGATGTCAGGGGGCGGTGCATATGCTAATGAGCTATTATGCTAATAGCCTAGCCCATTAGCATAGCGTATGTTAATGAGTGCCTGCAGCTCTTTTTTTACGAAATTACCCCTGACCAGAACTATGTCTTGCCCAAGGTCATCCAGCAGCTGCAAGTGGAGGAGTGGGGAATAAAACCTGGCTCTCCCAGATTAGAGTCTATGCACTTAACCACTACACCAAACTGGCTCTCAACAGGGGAAGCAACACAAGGATAGGGGAAAGGCACAGCACTTTCTGTTCAGTTACATGCTTCAGTTTGGGATAGGACAAGGAAATTGTGCCCCTAGTCCTATCATAAGACTATGTTTAATGGGAAAGACAGGTTTTGAGGAGGCACCCAGGAGTTGTGAGAGAAGCAGTATCATGCAGGGGTTCTGTGAAGGAATTCCAGAATTTACTTCTATCTACTTCTCTTAGCAGTTAACTGAATCCACCACCCCTGCCTTGAAGCCAAAAGAGCCATTTCTCACACCTAAGGATGTAGACAAGATGTGTGGCCTACCCACTTCAGTTTTTGACTCTTACCAGTCTTGGCTTTTTAACATCTGGAGTGGGTTGCCAGACCGGGTTCTGTCTGTGGGTCAATCCTCCTTTGAGGAAGTGAAAAATTCCTACCTCTTCAAAGCAGGCAGTGTGAAGCAATCCTTTTTGGGCCCAGACAATTCAACAACTACTGGCTTGTGACAAATATGCCATTTGGAAGGAAGGAACTCAGTGGGTGGGTAACCATCATTCTCTAGGCCTACCTGGATGATGTTGACTACCTGGGTCCACTTTAATCTTGCCTTGGTTTGGTATGCAAAACTGTCTCAGTGAGCCTTGCAGATGACCTCTGCCAGAAGCCAGACAAGAAAGTTGATTCTTCTGGACCTCTCAGTGGGCTTTGATACCCCTGACAACAACATCCTTCAAGTTTGCCAGTCTGGGAAAGGGACTGCGACACCACACTTCAGTGGTTCTCCCTCTCTCTCCCAGATTACCAGAAGATGATACTGGGGGACAGCTGCTCATCTGTATTTCACAGGATTCCAAATTGTCCCCCCAAGTTGTTTTAACATCTGAACCCACTGCAACAGGTCATTTAGGGATTCAGGAGTTCAGTGTCATCAGTACACAGATGACAGTTTTATTTCTCCACTTTATTTGAGTCAGGTGAAGCAGCAGATGTCCTGGATCAGAGTTAGAAGTGGTAATGGGCTGGAGGAGGACCAGTAAATTGAAACTAAATCCAGGCAAGACAGAGGTGCTGTTGGTCTGTAAAACTGGTGGAGGAATACAGAGACAATCTGTTCTAGATGGGAGTCACATTCCCTCTGAAGGAGCAGTTTAGCAGCTTAAGGATACATTTAGATCCTTTGTGACATGGTGTACTTCCCCCCAATTTAGGCTGATGAGACAACTATGGCCTTTCCATAGCAAGCACAATTTGGCCACATCCATACTAGATCATTGCAATGTACTCTTCATGGGGTTGCCCTTAAAGATGAAGTGGAAGCTTCAATTGGTACCAAATAGTGCAGCCAGATCCCTGTCTACAGAGCATGTATCATGTCTGTTCTGAAAGAACTTCACTGGCTGCCCAGTTCTGTATCCAACTCAAGGTGCTGGTCATCATCTTGAATAGTCTGTGAGCAACACGCGTAAAGGACCACCTTCCTCCATGTGTTATCTCCTGACAATTTTAGATATGTCAGATAGGCCCTCTTCTATGTTCCGTCATCTGTAGAACCAAAGAGTGTGGCCACAAGAGAGAGGGCCTTCTCCTTGAGAGTTCTCCAGATATGGAATTTGCTTCCATCAGAGGTTCCTGCCCTTACTAACTCATTTTCAGCCAACTTTTCATTGATGCCTTTTATGGTGGATAGGGGTTATTTATTTATATTTTTGGCTTCCTATTGCATTTTTCTCTTTTACCTGTTTGTGAGCTTCTTAGTAAGTATGGAAGGGTTGAGAGGGCAGAATATAATTCTTCTAAAACCAAACAACCAACATATGTGTGTGCGATATGAATGCTGTCATAATACATGACAGTGAAAGAATATCAGGACGACTGGTTAGTGGTGATGGTATAAGGAGGTAGTTGCAGCAATTTCTACTTTATCACTTCAATTGTTATAACCCCTATGCGCTAATATTTCCTTCACGTAGCCATGTGCCCATGTACACAATCACATAGAGAAAATTAATGGCTGTTCACTTTGGCCCAAAGATAATATAAGCCAGGAGATTGGTACGTCCAAGAAAGGTTATTTATTCTATTCTGCCTCTTCACTAAAGTTGGATGAATCAATTATTATATTTAATTTTCTAATGACAGCACATTCTGTTTTCTGGAATACTGAAGAGAAGTCCAAACTGAATGGGAATATTCTCACACAAGTCATGCCATTCTCCATATAATCATGGCAAAATTTATGGCCAAACTAAGACTCACTTTCTTCACAGCAGCTGTGGGATGTAGCATTTTAAAGGTCTGCAGGGGCCCAATTCAGCTTGGAACCATGACATGGGGGAGAAAGGCCCCTCACCATAAAATCAACGTCCAGGCCAAACTGCTGGACCTAGAAACACCAAATTCAGGGAGAGTGCTCACTAAGAAGGGATTTTTAGAAATTCAACCCCTAAGGGGGTCAAAAAGGGGTAAAATGTGCTCCCCCATTGATTCCTAAGCAGTTGCCAGGCTGCTGTCTCCTTGCACCCCCTGCTCTCTGATTGGTCAGCTGCAGAGCTCAGTGCTCTGAGGTAAAAAAAAACACAGTTTTCTAAACCATCTAAACCAGTCCTCCTTGCTTTTACAGCCTTTTGTCTTTCTCTTGCAGATTATTCCTGTTTCATGTATTACAACTTCCCAAATGTGAGTCATTGGGTCAAGAGTCTCAGAATCCTGCTAAGACCTGCTTAAACTATATTTACCCAAGAAGGCAGCTCAACATATGCTTCCACATGTAGTGCACACTGGGCATAAATTTTTGTGCAGTGAACAAGTTGGCCTAAAAACTCTGTAAGCCTCTACACCAGCATCTAATACAACTATGGATGGATGGGATTGATGCAGCAGTGATGCACACAACTGGGCTGAGGCAACGTTACAGCCCAACATGGGCTGCAGAACAATCTGTCAGCTCTGTCCATATGGAGGCGTAATCTGACTGGGAACTGTGATGGCATTCCCTTCTTGGCTAAAAGTTACTGG
>NW_015171532.1:561081-572757 GCF_001447785.1 Gekko japonicus | reverse complement strand
GCAGTTGTCTGTCAGGTGCAGCAGCAGTCACAGGGTGCTTAAAGCCATGAGGGAGCCCACCCCAGCAGTAACACCTTAGTGATCCTGCTGGCCCCACCCCCACAGTGGCTTCTAATACTCCTCCCTCTCCTACACTGGATAGGCAGCTGCCTGTCAGGTGTAGGAGAGGAGGTGGGATGCTTAAAGCCGCCAGGGAGGTTTGCTCAGCAAGATTGCCTTAGCCTTGCTGCTGGCCCAGCCTCCCTGATGCCTTTAAACATAACCCCCCCAACACCCGACAGGCAGGTGTCTGTCAGGTGTAGGAGCAGGACCAGGGACGCCGCCCCAGCAGGATTACCTTAGCAATACTGCTGGCCCAGCCTCTCTGATGGCTTCCAACACACTTCCCCCATCTCGTACACCTAACAGGCAGTTGTCTGTCAGGTGCAGCAGTGGTTGCAGGGTGCTTACAGCCATGAGGGAGCCCGCCCCAGCAGTCTACAGAGAGCTCCTTCAGTAGAGAAAAATGTACATATGTCTCACTTCATTTTTTGCACTACAATCTTCTCCATTAGAATTCCTACAACAAATGTTACATTTCAAACTTTACATCATCAGTATTATAACTGGATTTATGGAAGTAAAATACCTTAGCGAAGCATGGGTATCAGGCTAGTTTTCATATAGACAAGCCCATCTCAGTTTTCTTGCTACCTCCTTGTTTTTAATCAGTGTCGAGCTCAGTGCTCTGAGGTAAAAAAAAACACAGTTTTCTAAACCATCTAAACCAGTCCTCCTTGCTTTTACAGCCTTTTGTCTTTCTCTTGCAGATTATTCCTGTTTCATGTATTACAACTTCCCAAATGTGAGTCATTGGGTCAAGAGTCTCAGAATCCTGCTAAGACCTGCTTAAACTATATTTACCCAAGAAGGCAGCTCAACATATGCTTCCACATGTAGTGCACACTGGGCATAAAGTTTTGTGCAGTGAACAAGTTGGCCTAAAAACTCTGTAAGCCTCTACACCAGCATCTAATACAACTATGGATGGATGGGATTGATGCAGCAGTGATGCACACAACTGGGCTGAGGCAACGTTACAGCCCAACATGGGCTGCAGAACAATCTGTCAGCTCTGTCCATATGGAGGCGTAATCTGACTGGGAACTGTGATGGCATTCCCTTCTTGGCTAAAAGTTACTGGCTAAAAGTTTATAGACCCAGAGTACAGGGGGTACTGTACTAGAATCTTTATACCAGCACAGTACCTTTTTCATATTACTTTTATTTATTGAATTTGTATCACATTTTTGCCTCCAGGGAGCTCAAGGTGCTAATATAAAATTCCCAAGTGGGTTCCTTCAGCAAGGTTGCTCTACCATGTGCCTTCAGATCACACCCAGAGTGGCCAAATTAAATGAGTTCAGAAGAAGGATGACTGTAATCATATTCTATTCACAGAAATAAGATACTTTAATGTATTGCCTTAAGAAGACTTTATTGTAATGTGCAGAAGTCTGTTAAGGGACTCTTCCATGTAGTGTGGATGCACTTAATCATGTGATTATCATACTTGACTCATCCTACGAATCAGAAGAAGCAATAATGCTATCTGGCCATATAGGTTAAAGCCTGGAAGTAGCAAGTACCATTATTCTTGAGAGGATGATGACTGGTTTATCCATATTGTTCATAAACAGTATATTGTAGATTGCTTAAGGGGAATGGATCCTTCCTGGACTCAGTGGTAGGTACAGATATTTTTATTATTTATTTACCATCAACTTGCAGCTGACTTATGGTGACCCCATAGGCATAAGGCACGAGATGTTCAAAGGTGGTTTCCCCCTGCCTTCTCTGCATGGCCACCCAGGTATTCCTTGGTGGTCTCCCATCCAAATACTAGCCAGAGCTGACCAGCTTAGTTTCTGAGATCTGATGAGGTCAGGCTAGCCTGGGATGATATTTTTATATACCAAATTTCATTATAAATGAAACCTACTATGCTTTTCCTAAACTGAAAAAAACTTTCTTTGCATGAGACTTTGAAAACGCACAATATGTTTGCTCTTTTTGCAAAGAGAGAGAGATGGTTTTCCATCTGCGTTCTGACCTGGGTAACCTGGGAAGTGTATCACAAGTTACTCAATGAGAACATCAGTAATGTAAGCCAAGGGAGACATCTGCAATGTTCAGCCACAGACAACTATTGGATATGCTCTGGATTGGGACACTGAGGTCCAAAAGTCTTCATGAATTATAAACTACAGAGTATGTTTTTTGTTTCTTTCTTTTCTTTTTTGCAATATACTGGGTTCTACCACTGATTTCAACAGTACGTGGATAGAGAACTACCAGAAGTACAAGCTGGGTTCCGAAGAGGTAGAGGAACTAGAGATCAAATTGCCAACATTCGCTGGATTATGGAGAAAGCAAGAGAGTACCAGAAAAATATCTAACCACTGATTTACAGGGTTCTTAGTCTCTTTGAACTTCCCTTCCCCCCTGCCCAGAGTATGGAGCTTGGAATTACCTGGTTCTGGTTACAAAGTGACACCAACATATTTGTTATGTGCTATTATTTCATATTTGGTTTCTGAACATGTAAAAACCTCTATACGGATGCAGTATATACTTGCCATGGCTTTAATTTCCTTCTATTCATTCACATCATTTTCTCCATACAGATAAATTATGAATATGAGCAATCATGCACATTTGCATTCACACACGATTTCATATTCAAAAATACTGCACACAATACTTCAGTAGGTATGATTGCTCATTCACATAACTTACCAGTAAGGGTGCTGGGAGCTAATGGATGGTCAGAAACAAAGTAACTTGTGCAACTGTGTACATGTGCCATAGATATTAGTTACAGATGTTGTCTGAAAAACTGGAAATTGGCAGAGTCAGAACCAGTTAAAGCCAACCAGCAAAAGACTTATGAAAGTGTACAAGGGAAAACCCCCCGTATCTCTTTGGGTTTGTCAGCTGATAAGTACATGTGGACAGAGTTCCAAGAAATCAGAAAGTTTTCAACTCTGATAGACTGTGGAAAGCTATTTGACATTTTTCTCAGGCACTCTTAGATCTCAGGTTTCTTACCCTCTGTTTCCGCAGGCTTCCTGGGCTGGTGGGAGAAGGGCTTGGTGACTTCCCAGAGCGGGGAGTAGAAAGCTGGCTACCAGGTGTTCCATTAACTAGAAGGCAAACAAACAAGCAGGCATGATGTTGGACCTGTGAATCACTGAAATAACCAGACAGAAGAACAAGCTACCAACATGGTCCATATTAACCTACTTCTTCTCACTTTATCCATTTATTATCTTCACACAAATAATGATAATTTCTAAAAAGGCAGCTCTTAACTCTGTACGGTGACGAATCATTCAGTACTGGTGCACCTTAAGAATGTGTTTAAACAACATGATTGATTCATCTGTATTCATTGTGTGAACGCACAACTGATGAAATTAAAACCATCTCCAATTCTGGAGTGCTTTTGCATGCAAAAAGATATACAGCCATATGCTTTTTTCTGCCTTGGCGATTACTCACTGAATAAAGTGCTTTCCACTTCTTTCCTAATATGCCCCTTACTGCTACTCATTAGGAATTTAAGATCACTGCTGTATAGAAAAGGTGATGTCGGGTGACGAGGGGGAGGATTACTGTTGCTACTAATAGGTCAGTTACTTGCCGAGACTTCTACGTAGCACCTTTGACCTAAGCATTAACTGAGAGCTAACTGTTCAACTCAAACTGCCCATAACCCCCCCCCCCGATACTACCCCCACTCACTTTCATAAATATGAATGGCTCTTTTCAACTCTTGATACACATGGTACCAGCATCTTTTGCATGTACATAAAATCTGCTGTAAAATCAACAGCAAAACCCTAAAACAGGAGTGCAAGGCACAATACAGAACATCCAAGCAAAAGACGCTAACAATGCACTGAAAAGCACTGAGAGAGAAATGCTACGAAATATGTCTTCTCAGACAAGCTACTGCTAGGTTACAATCATATCCATCAGCGATACAGAAAAAACCCAAAACCAGGCAGCAGCTATCAGACATCCAAAATTCTCTACCGTGCGTTAATATCTACATGTCAGGATAGTAATAAGGCTTTTAACTTACCTTCTATGAGTTCTAACATGGACACAGACTTAAGTGTTTAACCTGATAATACCAAGCAGAAAAATAGTTGCCTTTGTACTATACCCAGGCAGTAGGAGAGAAATGGGAAGCGTTGGGATTAGTTAAGGATAGCCAAAGCTGCTCACAAAGAGAGCTGAATGAGATGCAGGATTCATAAGCCGAAGCCTTTTTCTGCGTAAGGCTGACGTCTTCCGAGCAGCAGTGGGAGGTGCAGGTGCCGTCTTAGGGGCTACATCAAAGGTGTCAATTAAGCACACTGTTATGACTCCAGAATGCTGAGCAACTGCAGCCCCCACTCAGATCGACGAAGCCCCAAAAGCCTTAGCCATCTTACATGCTGCAAACTGAATCATAATGAGGTGCCTTTGGGGGCAATATACCAAATGACTCATCTGAAAAATCACAATGACAATAAGTCTTGTAAAACCTTAGCTGACTGGCAGTCTCACAACTGCTAAACTTGTTTTAGGGGGAATTTAAGGGAAGGGGGGGATATTTTTCTCCTCTTCTGCCACTTATTCTCAATGGTAAACTCTAGATGGGCACACGCAGCACATGTGTGCATCCCTTGTTCTGCTAACAATTATTGTCACTGTGCTGTGTGTCAAGTTTATTTTTGTTTTAATTTTAAAAAAATTATATGCCGCCCTTCTCAAAATGGGCTCTTTCTGTTAAGCTTATATTTGTCGCATGTGACAAGAACTTGTTCACATGTTACAGTGAATGCATGTACATCCTGCATGTACATCCATTTTTAAAAAGACAGTCAACATATGCTCACTTTCCAAATGAAACCAGGGACCAGTACCAGATTAACGTGGCATTTAAATCACATATTCAGCTGTACAAAAACTGAATGTAACATGAAAATTACTTAGTATACATATACAAAATAATCAAGTGTAAAATGTACACAGATAGTAGATGTGTTCACTGGAACTTGTGAACAGGGCTAAAGGTGTGCAGTTAACAGAGAATGTCAAGCTAGATGGTACCCTGTGTACCTCAGGATCCTATATTTACAGGCATGTCTTACTTTAAAAGAAGTCTTTGGGGTGACTTCATGCCAATGACATGAATCAGGATTAACACATCAACAGTTATCAACCGTGGGAGAATATGCACAAATGGATCGTTTATAAGAGACAACAGGGAGGAGTTCTACTAGGGATGTGGCCAAGAGCCCATTATTGCTAGTCAACGAACGGCCTGGCTTATAAACAATTCATCCATCATTAAATATATAGGGTGCAATACCTACCTGCTGCCTATACAAACACACCACTAAATGTATTTTTGAGGATTCTGAATTCTAGGAGCCCCCCCCATGATATAATTATGACCTCTGTGTGATATAAGACTGTTGAACTAGGATCTGGGAGAGCCAGGTTCTAATCCCCATCCTGCAGGGGAAGCTTGCTGGGTGGCTTGGGGCTAGTCTGTCTCAGACTAACCTATTTTATAGGGTTGTTGTAAGGGTAAGGAGGGGCCACGGTGGCTCAGAGGTTAAGACACTGAAGCTGCAGACCAGAAGGTCTGTAGATCGGCAGTTCGAGACCCGAGTGCCGTGTGACGAAGTGAGCTCCTGTCTCCAGTCCCAGCTCCTGCCAACCTAGCAGTTCGAAAGCAAGAAATTGCAATTGTGATGCGAGATCCAACAGACTCCATAATACCATTGATGAATGTGATTGATAAATTTGGACAGTTAGCGGGGTTTAGAATCAATACAGAGAAAACAAAAGTATTAACAAAAAATTGTAGAGATAATATCATTCGGGAGCTAGAGGAAATCTCAAAGTTTAAAGTGGTTAAGAAAACAAAGTATTTGGGAATATCTCTCCCTTATAATAAAGCAGTAGTGGGGACCAACGTTCTAAAATGCCCGCCTTTAGTGTTTGGCCGGAAGAACTGCCACTCAGAAGACACTGGCTGGGTTGACTGGCTGCTTTGTGCAGTCCCGCCCAGCGTTTCAAGGTCTTTTGCATATGGAAGCTGATTGGACTTCACTCCATTCCACACCTCAAATTCCCCCCCCCCGCAAGGCAGTTGGAATTTTCAGTTACATATGGGAACTACTGTATTCTGAGGTAACATATGTCCTCACTCACAACACATCATATCACCTTTAAAAGAAACAAACCCAATAACACAATCACGCCACACCACAAAGAAGACAGATCACACCACAAGCAGAATACCTCAAGGCAAAAAATGATAGGAAAAGGTGCCAGCAGGCACCGCATTACTGCCACAGATGGTGTGCAGGTCCCAGGTTCATGTTTTAAAAGCTGCCTGGGGGACTATGGACCATTCACACACTTTCAACCATAACATACCTCATAGGGTAGTTGTGCGGATCATAAGGGGGAGAGGAGAATGATGTCAGCTGCTTTGGTTCCCACTGCAGGGAAAGACTGCCCTTTCCCTAGGCAGAGGCTGGGGGGGGGATGTAAAACTTAAGACAGACAGGCAGATAAAGGTTGGCTGATGGTTGCCTGGAAAGGACATAGGGTTGAAGCCCCCTGCTGTGCAGCTGACTTTCCCCTAGGGTTGCCAATCTCCAGGTGGGACCTGGAGATCTCCCACTGTTACAATTGATCTCCAGATGACAGAGATCAGTTCCCCTGGAGAAAATGGATGGTTTGGAGGGTAGACCCTATGACATTATACCTGCTGAGTCCTTCCGCCTCGCCCCCCCGCCCAATGCTGCCCTCTACAGACTCCACCCCCCAAACCTCCAGGTATTTCCCTCCTTAGAGCTGGCAATCCTACTTTCCCCTCAGTGCCTGTTGGTAGGCAACTTAGCTTGGTCCTGTCACCTACTTTGGCCTTTGGGAGAAAACACATTGGGGCCAGTCCTGATAGGGTTGCCAACTCCAGATGGGAAATTCCTGGAGATTTGAGGGATGGAGCCTGAAGAGGGTGAGGTTTGAGGAGGAGTGGGACCTCAGACAGGTACACTGCCATAGACTCCACCCTCCAAACCAGTCAGTCCCACATAGGGAACCATTGTTGCCAATCTCCAGGTGAGGGCTGGAGAGCACTCAGAATTACAACTGCTCTGCAGAAGGGAGGGCAGAAGTCAGCTGAAGTCAAAGGGGCAGATAATGGTAGGTTGATGGTTAGCTGGGAAGGAGATGGGGTTGCCAACTACATGCTGACAAATTCCTGGGGATTTGAGGGGTGGAGCCTGGAGAGGGTGGGGTTTGTGGAGGGGTGGGACCTCAGACAGGTAGAATGTCATAGACTACACCCTCCAAACCAGCCACTTTGTCCTGGGTAACAATTGCTGCCAATCTCCAGGTGAGGGCTACAGATCACTCACAATTACAACTGCTCTTCAGGTAGCAGAGATCAGTTCCTCTGGAGAAAACAGTGGACTCTGTCATTATACCCTGCTGAGGTCACCACAGCAAATTGACACTGTTTGCCCAAAGCCAGAGCACTGCCCCAGAGCCTCTTTCTAGATCCCGTTGTATTGCTTTCACAACGGGCTTTACTGCTAGTATATAACTAATAGAATAAGCACGCTAATCCAAGACAACTATGAACCAGTACTGAACATGATTAAAAAAGACTTGGACAAATGGTCAACACTACAGCTGTCAATGATGGGGAGGGCAGCTACGATTAAAATGTCTGTTCTTCCAAAAATGCTATTTTTGTTTCAAACTATACCAGTTCTCCGTAACTTTAAATATTTTCAAAGGTTAGATAGCCTGGTTAGGGATTTTGTGTGGCAAAAGAGAAAGCCAAGAATCAGGCTAAAATCCTTACAGGAGAAAAATTAAAAAGGGGGGTTAGCAATACCAAATTGGCGAATGTACTACCAGGCAGCTGCTCTAGCCTGGATCAGAGAGTGGATCCTTTTAAAAAACAAAAGAGTGTTAAGCTTGGAAGGCTTCAATTTGATGGTTGGATGGCATGCAATTCTTTGTGATAAAAAAGATGAGACACACTCATATTTTAAACATCATTTAATCAGAGCTAGTCTGTTAAAAGTTTGGAAACAGATTAGAACAATATTCTATACTAAAAGACCAAGATGGATAGCCCCCTTAGAGTCTATGGTGCAATCGAATTTAATGTCTAAGGTACGAGCCTCAACTTATGAGGTTTTATTGGATAGCAATAATGAAATAAAATCACAAGAAGTACTGGAATCACAAGGTATACGACTCTCATGGTGGGAAAGGAACCAGATAACTTCCAAATATGCCAAAGACAAACAGATCGGTTTTATTGTTGGGAGATCAGAACTAGATAAGATCCTGTTAGGAGAGGATGTCAAGATGATAGGCAAGATATATGCTTTACTTCTAAAGCAAGAGTGGCAAGATGAGGTTATGGAAAAAACTATGACGCCATGGGTAGAAAATGTGGGAGGTGAGCTAGATATGCTGAAATGGGAGAAGATATGGAACAATACAAGATGGTTAAAAGCTGTAGCTTTGTAAGAAAATGTTTACAAAGTAGTATATCGGTGGTATTTGTCTCCTGAAAGATTAGCTCGACTGTACGAGGGTCTAGATGGCAAATGCTGGAAAAGCAAGATACAGTTGGGCTCATACTAAGACGTCTGGTGGACCTGTAAGGAGGTTAACAAATTTTGGAAGGAGTACCAAGGTGTGCTATGCCAGATAACTAAAAAACCAATCCCGTTAGATCCAGAAGTGTTCCTACTAAATATATATCCCGATAAATGGAAGAAAAGAGAAAAATATTTAATTTTACATATATTAACAGCCGCAAGAAATTTACTTGCAAAGGGCTGGAAGACTGAATCAGTACCAAACAAAGGGGAGCTGATAAGTAAAATAATTGATGTGGCAGAAATGGATAACTTGACGCAAAAGGTGAATGGGAACATGAATACGTTATTCCAAAATGTTTGGTCACCAGTGTACAGATGGCTAGACCAAGAGATCTGTTAACTGTAATTAGGAGGAGATCTGTTTCTGTGCTGAGGGTGATTGGGAGGTGGGGGGTTTAGGTGGGCTGGGGGGAATGGTGGATTGTGTTTGTGTCTGTTTTGTTTCTATGTATATAACTGTGTGGAAAACAATAAAAAATATTTATAAAAAAACGAAAGCAAGAAATTGCAAGTAGATAAATATGTACTGCTTCGGTGGGAATGTAACAGCAATCCGGGCGCCTCAGTGTTTAGTGCTGGCCACATGACCATGGAAACGTCTTCGGACAATGCTGGCTCTTTGGCTTGGAAACGGAGATGAGCACTGACCCCTAGAGTCGGATTCGACTAGGTTTCGAGCAAGGGAATCCTTTACCTTTTACTTTAAGGATAAAATAAAGTTCAAAGCCATTGGGGGAAAGGCAAGATAAATAAATGAAAATGAATGAAAATTCATAAAAACACTTAATACAGCTGAGTAATTAGCTCCTGAAATGGTGGTCTCTAAGCCCTTGTTCTATTTGGTTACTACTTCTCCTATTCTTATACATAGCTCTATGGTACACCCAAAGAGAAAAGTGGAGAGGAGGGAATGCCATTCACCTTCTTTTCAGGTCGGCCTAAAACTATCCTGTTTTCAAGCACACATAAAACACCATCCCAGTTTGTTAAAACAGACCAGGGTGAATAGACCACAGGCTAAATTAAGTTTGGCCTAATCTGAAACAAAACCATCCTACATTCTTTTTTCTCCCACTTCAAGCATTGGGTAGTGCGTGCTCTGGATACATATATCAGAGGGTCACACCCTAAAATCTCCAATTGAAAAGGACTTCTGGTAGTAGGGCTTTAAAAGATCTCAAATTAAGGTTGCTAGTACTGCAACGGCAAATGCTTGGCGATTTTGAGGGCAGTGCCTTGGGATGGTGAAGTTTCGGGAGAATGTGACATCTCTTTTGGGTGGTGCTCTAAGAATTTCCCCTAATCCCTACAGTAAAGCCCACAGAGACATGGAGAAAATCCTAAACATCACTACTGAGGCCATTTTCCTCAATTCCTTGAAGGTGGCGGTGGAGGGCAGGGACTTACCTGCTGCTGGTGGGCAAAATGACGTCTGCTTTCCAAGACAGAGAAGGCAATTCTGGGCTAGGTGGGCTGCTATTCTGAAGACAGCTTCATGTGCCACTTTCTACCTTCACTCCTGCCAACTGACACCCGTGGAACGCATTGATGCAAGCTGTATTGGCGGAGCCTAGCACAAGTGGTTTTAAAAGGACATCAGACCAGTTCATGGAGGATACGTTTATCAATGGCTATTAGTCAATTACCGTATTTTTCGCTCCATAAGACGCACCTGACCATAAGACGCACCTAGTTTTTAGAGAAGGAAAACAGGAAAAAACCAGGAGGAGGGAACCGGGAGCTTTCCACCACCACCCCGCCTGCACACACTCACACTCAGCGCGCATGCACACACACACACACGCTGCAGGCTTCCCCACGGCATCATTAAGGTCCCCAACATGCACTATTTTTTGCAGTATTCGCTCCACACACACTTCCCCCCCACTTTTTTTGGGGGGGGAAGTGCGTCTTATGGAGCGAAAAATACGGTATTTCCACCTAGCATACCTCTAGCTTTGGCTTCTGTGGTCTTTCTGGGGCATCTGCAAGCCAGTGTAGGAAACAGGAGAATGGACTAGATGGACCATAGGTCTGATCCATCACGGGACTCTTTTTATATTCTTATGACACCACCACTTCCCACTGGTGGAGTCACAAGGACAAATTCCCCGCTGCTGTAGTTCCTCAACCTCAAAGCAACCTGTATTATTTTAATCGAAACTGATAAAACAGGACCAAAAGGTGTGTGTGTGTGTGGGGGGATGCTAGCACTATTGTCCCTTTCTTCCTTTCAAATGGACAGGAAAGGTACATATGCCCCATACAGTTCCCATTTACCAGGGACTGTTTGTTTTCTGGTACCTTTTGTCATGTAGTGCACAGCCTCTTTTTATGTGCTGTTGAGGCTTCTCTTTATGTGTCATGCTGATAACAGAATGTAGGATGATTACAGGAAGATTATGCTCTTCAGATGTTTGTCCCTACATTTACTGAATCCAGAAGAGTGGAACAGGACAATGTTCACTGGCATCCTTATGAACACACAAGTTCAGGCTTTTCCATATGACTGCCACCCCTATATTCAAGCACATGAAGAGTATGGTACAGTTTTTATATGCACAGGAGATCACTGAAGACATATGTTGGCACCAACGATGTGGGGAAATGCAGTCGTGAGGTCCTGGAGGAGAAATTTACGCTGCTGGGCAGGAAACTTAGGTCCACGACCTCTAAGGTAGCTTTCTCAGAAGTGCTACCTGTTCCACGCGCAGGGCTGGAGAGACAGGCACAGATCAGGAGTCTCAATGCATGGATGAGACGCTGGTGTAGGGGGGGAAGGGTTCAAGTTTGTTAGGCACTGGGATGCTTTTTGGAACAAGAGGGAGCTGTACAGGCGAGACGGTCTCCACTTGTCCCGAGAAGGAGCCAGGCTGCTGGCGCTTAAAATAAAAAAGGTGGCAGAGCAGTTTTTAAACTGAATATTGGGGGA
>NW_015171532.1:540583-558744 GCF_001447785.1 Gekko japonicus | reverse complement strand
AAAAGGGCAACTCGAATGATAAAAGGGTTGGAACACTTTCCCTATGAGGAAAGGTTAAAGCACTTAGGGCTTTTTAGCTTAGAGAAATGACAACTGAGGGGTGACATGATTGAGGTTTATAAGATTATGCATGGGATAGAGCAGGTAGAGAAAGAGATACGTTTCTCCCTTTCTCACAATACAAGAACTCGTGGGCGCTCAATGAAATTGCTGAGCGGTCGGATTAGAACAGATAAAAGGAAGTACTTCTTCACCCAAAGAGTGATTAACACATGGAATTCACTGCCACAGGAAATGGTGGCAGCTACAAGCATGGACGGCTTCAAAAGGGAATTAGATAAGCATATGGAGCAGAGGTCTATCAGTGGCTATTAGATAGGGGCTCTGGGGCAAGTGATGTTTTGTCTTCTTGGTGCTGCGGGGGGGGGGTCAACAGTGGGAGGGCTTCTACCGTTGGGGCAAGTGATGCTGTCTTCTTGGTGCTTGGGGGGATCAACAGTGGGAGGGCTTCTAATGTCTTGGCCCCACTGGTGGACCTCCTGATGGCACCTGGTATTTCTGGCCACTGTGTGACACAGGGTGTTGGACTGGATGGGCCTTTGGCCTGATCCAACACTGGTGTCTCTTATGTTCTCTTATGTTCTTATATGGCTGAAAATGCTGGCAATGTGGACCAATTATGATCCCATTGCCCTCTGTACATGTTCAGGGACCATGAAGTTTTTCAGAATTCTTTAGAGAACTGTCAACTGCAAAACAGTGCAGAACTATCATAAAATAAATTAATATACTGGTAGAGTGGAGTCTTCTGCTACACACACACACACACACACACACACACACACACACACAAGAATGGGGACTAGGGAAAGGCATGAGCCAGCTGGCAAACTATAGTCTGTCACAAATTGTGGCTGGTCACAAAGGGATGTTTACAAACTGAAGAACCACCACGAACTTCCACGAATTTTGATGCAGTTCGTGTTGGTTGATAAAGAGAAGAAAGCAGTTTTTTTTAGAAAAAAACCAGTTGTCTGGTTTAAATGGCTCGGAGCCACGAACCAAACTGCAAAAATGCAGACCATGCCCATCTCTAATTGGGACAGAGCAAGAATAGTAAGCCCTTGATATGAGAACAGTTATGAAACTGCTGTTGATGCTGTAAATTTCAGAAAGGTTTTGAGGGGAGATATTCTTCAAACACTTCTCAAAAAGCTATAACAAACAGTGATCAAAGTTTGAGTCCAGTGCTTCAGACCACTATGGCTACCTACCTGGAGTAATCATCTTCACATCACTACCTTAAGTAACTCCGTCCAATGAATAACAATGCACCCAATCTTTCCACTTTATCTTTTTGAAGAAAGTTAAGACACAGATGTCTTTTAGTTTGCTAATCCAGGCTTTTTTCTCTGGAACAGTATCTTGCTACTTTCATATACTATTAGAGCCTCAGTACAAGTGTCTGAAATACTGATATGCCTAACATCAACTTACCATTTAACAAAAAGTTTTTTAAAAGTAAGGCCATCTTTATCAATTTCTTTTTCAGTTCTGATTAAAGTAAAACAGCAGAATCAAAACAACCTCAAAAGACAAATGCGTGTAATTAACTCACAGTTCCGCCAATTAAAAGTTATCCTCAACTAAACTGGGACCAACTGATTAATTAAGCAGGCCTCTAATGCCTTTAAATCTAGTGCAATGTTCCTGTAGCTAGCTACTGTCATGGATCAACATTGATTTGTGTTACATGACTGATTCATGTCGCCACTGGTCTTTACATATTTCATTTGCCACTACGTATAAAAAACCACAAAGTAAAAAATGACCATTCCTGGATTTTCACAGGGAGATGTTTAGTTTTCTTGCCATGTTAGGGGGCTAGTGTTGAAATACTGGCCTATCACCTCTAGCTATTCTAGGAAAAATTAGTTGTTGACCAGGACATAAAATTGTCTACTTCCCTACTCACCCAGAAGTCCCTTTTATAATATGGTATTTTCAGTAGTGTCTGCAGTAAACAGAGAAAATCAGGATAAAAGCATATAGCATGCTTTCTGAGTTTCTAGTGTTTTTAGACATACATGAGGGATGGTATGGAAGCAAAACCTTGGTAGTCTTATCACCTTGCTGGGCAGAGTATTCATACAATGCTGCATCTGTTCATTTGCCATGATGAAGACATGGTTTGAAGCTATACTCCCCCGACAATAGTGAAACTTTTGCCTTCTCAGTATGATATAATAGCACATACCTAAAAACATATCTTTGAACTCAAAGTGTAATCTGCCAGGTTGAGGGCCTTGCAGTGGCAGCACATTGTACTGAAATTACACTGTTTGTTAACAACTGCTAGAAGCGAGAACATTTTGTACTTTTGGTTGCTACTGCATATTTACTAAAATGGCTTGCCAGACATAATAGAAATGCAGGGTGGAGGGAGGACATCAAGGGAATAAACTGGAGAGAGAGAGGGAGGGAGGGAGGGAGGGAGGGAAGGGAGAGTGTGAGAGAAGGAGAGATTGTGTGTAAGGGAATACATCTATTGGACTTCAAAATGCATTATAATAAATGGGAAGTGCAAAACAGCACTCACCTTAAATGACATAGACTACTATTATGCTCCTAGCATAGTCAGTCTTATATGGAATTATACAAAAATTACCCCAAGTAGCTTGTGCAATTCACAGTTAATTGTTATATTGTCCTGATGCAGACAATTTAAAAGGTAAAGTGTTTGGGGAATGTGCCATTTCAAACAACAAGTAAGGAGACCCATGTTTAAATGCTCCCCCACAACAAAGCCCTATGAAAAATGGCAGACAGAAATGGTACAGTCTCAGGAGCTTTGTAATCATGTGAGAAAGACCCTGCTATCTTGCTGCAGCATCCACAACTAGAGGAACTACAGTCAACAATACATTCAGAGAAATTTGGCAATATGACTGTGAAAGAAAGTGACAAACACAATTTTTTTCTTAAAGTGTGGATTACTCTCCCTTATATATAATTGAATAAGACGCAGAGTCACGCAGAGGAGAGAAAATGCACACCAACAGTGTTTCGACGGCTGAACTGTCCATCAAAAGCTTCCCCAGCTTCCATTGGCCATGTTGCCTACGTCCCACCTCAAATGCAGCTTCACGCAGCGGAGAGAAAATGCACACCAAGCGGTCTTTGGAAGCTTGCGCTGTCCGTCAGGACCTTCCCCAGCTGCCATTGGCCATGTTGCCCAGCTGCCGCTCAAGGCTACTGCCCTGCCATGGGCTGGGAGGCCAGATGGACGGGAGGATCTTTTGCATCCCCTCTCCCCCCTTCTTCCCCCTCCCTCCCTCCTTCCCTCCTTTATCTCTCTCTCCCCCCACTTTCTCTCTCTCTCTCTGTTTCGTTCTCCTTCCTTCCCCCCTCTCTCTTTTCCTTTCTTTCCCCAGCTCTCTTTCCCCACCCACCCACTCACCCACCCTACCTGTCTAGGGGCCCGTTGTCTCCGCCCACAACGGGATTTGCTCCCTAGTTCCAAAATAAATGTGATTATTTTTAACAAAATTATTCATCTAATACAAAACCTATTCCAAATAATCACAATAAAGAACTAAAGTAACAATCATCCAAATAATGAGTTTACAAAAAGTAAACCAATTACTTGCAAGTAGACAGCAAATAAACAATCAAAATGTTCTAATTCTGCAAGGGTTGTGAGATACTCAAATAGATCTGTTCCCAGTCCAGACAGAGTATGAGATTCAAAGGCCAAAGTATGAATATGAGGTTTCTGGATTTAATTTCACTCATTTTGACTAAACAAATCTCTTCTTCAGCGTTTTCAAGAAGTTTAAAGCATTTAGGAGCAATACGGTATGCCCCCAAAGTGGAGTGTCAACTCCATTCACAGAAAGACACACAGTAATGCACAATATTAAGGCACTAATCCAATTTCTTACAGAGACCAATGGTTCAAAAGATTTCTGAGGTAGTAAGCTCATGATTTGGATGACTGTTACTTTACTTATTTACTTTATATTGAAATAATCACACTTTAAGAAAAAATATTTGTTGTTTTCTGCACTTTCTTTCACAGTAAATTTTCCTATATTTCTTTGCTGCAGTACCCAGCAGAAGCTGACGTCCACCTAGGCTGATTTTTCCCACCTCTTTCTACAGGTATTTAACCCATAATGAGCCAGAGGGGAAAGACTAATGGCCCTTGGCTCTTAGTCCGGGACTCGCAACCTGGGACCTCTCGACATCAGCTTTCTTGACCTTAACCAGCCAGATCATTGCTCATTTGTACTTTTGTAGCGGAACGGGCCTACCATCCAAGGTTTTCCCAACACCTGGAGAGGCTAGGGTGGAAGAGGGCCTGCAGGCCAAAGCGGGTCCGTTCCACCACAATTTGGTGGCATGGTGGGATAAAGACAAACAGAGAACTTGATTGGCCAGGGAATGTGAATTTGGCACACAGAGAGAGCAACAGAAGTCCCGTCCCCCCAAGTAGACTGGAATGGGGTCAGATCAGGCTAGCTAGGATGGGGTTAGCAGAGCAAGTGAGAATACTAAAGCTGACAAAGCAAGTGCTGCAGGAAGAATGCCAGAAGCAACGGATGGAGTATGAAAACAGAACTGCTGATGAGATGAAGGCTCTCCTGCTACGCTGTGGCAAGTCAATAGGGGCGGCTGCAGCTGAGCACCCAAGCCAGCAGGACGAGGTCTGGCTCAATGAGCTAGAGCTGGAGAAGTTGCATCTGCGGGAAGAGAAGGAAACAGAGCTTCAGAAACTGAAGATGCGGAAGGAGCAGTAAAAAGAAGATAGGGAGGCCTACAGGCTCGAGAGGGAAGAAAAGCTACAGGAGAGAAGGAAGAAGATACAGGAGAAGCAGTGGAAGGAACAGGGGGAGCAGCGGAAGCATGACCTCAAGATGATGCACCTGAAGGCTGAGTAAAGCAAGAAAAGATACCCCCAAAGATTTTGTTCCATACAAGGAAGGGGAAGACCCCTCAGTATATCTTTTAACTTTTGAGAAAGCAGCTATGCAGTGCGGGATTGCAGAGGCAGACTTACATGTCATACCTCTGCACCATTCTGACTGGGGAGCTAGCTGCCATCTACAGTAGCATGCCCAGGGTGGAGGGGGAAATAACTTTTAAAAGATTCCAAAGCCACAATTTTTAAATGCTTCAAACTGGAAGCTGACATCTTACGGAAGCAGTTTTGGGGTTTATCCCCACAGCAGCGCAAAACCTAATATGAGTATGTGGCAAAACCGCATGAGATGGGGAGGAGATGGGTGGAGGAAGCAAAAGCACGGGACTTTGAGGCTTTACTCCAGTTAGTGGTCGGGAGGAGATGGGTGGAAGAAGCAAAAGCACAGGACTTTGAGGCTTTACTACAGTTAGTGGTGCTAGACCAATTTTATTCCAAACTCCCCAAGGAGCTAAAATGTCTGTTAAAGAACAAAAAGCCCAAAGATGCCACTGAGACATCAGAAATTGCAGATGAGCTGGTGCTAAACAGGGAGGGATTGGACCGGAGGACTTCCCAGTTGGGAAGGAAAGAGTTCCAGAGGGGAGGGAAGGTGAATTATCAACCCAGAAGGGAAGGAGCTTCTGCTCAGGCAGAGGCTAAGAAAGTCCCTGATTCAGCTAACTGGAGCCGGCCCCAGGTTAGAAAATGCTTCAACTGTAGAAGGACAGACCACTTGCGGGCTTGCCTGTCTCCGGTTCCAAGCAGAAACCTCCAAAAACCTGCTCCAAAAGCACCAGCTACCCAAAAGGTGAAAGGGGAGCAAGTGGCCACAATTAACCACAAGTGCCTCTTGGCCAGCATGGAGCCAGCAGAAGCCTGGGGACACTACAGAGAACCAGGGCAGCTGGGAGAACAATTGGTTTGGGGATCTGCTGACACAGGCTCTTCCGTAACCCCAGTGAGTCTTATCTGATGTCAGAGTCTGATATTGTGCACAACAAGGCATTCAGAATCCAGGGGGTTGGTGGGGTGGCCTTGATAGTTCCTGTGGCGACCTTGATGGAAAGGCATGGATGCCTGTGGAATGGAGAGAGCTGGTAGGCCTCACAGCAATGGGGATTATGAAGAACCAGCCCCACCCTGTGATAATTGGTTGAGATCTCCTCTGCGACTGGTATTCAGCAAATATGGGAACATGCAGCCAAACCCTAGAAAGGGGGTGGGGGGAGGAAAGTGTCTCTGCGGAAACCAGCTCTCCACCAGCCAGAGGGGAGGAAGTGGCTCAGGTTACTGCAGGAGAAGGGGGAGCTCAGGTGACCCAGGAGAGGGAGGGCCAGCCCATCTCAAACCCTGAGGTAGGGATCTCCAAAGAGGGTGCAAGTCCACCCAGATCCAGCAGGAGGCTGTGGATATTCCTGGTGAGGAAGAGGGTCTGTCTCACCTCAGTGAGGCTGAGGAGACAGAGGAACAAGGAGAAGATTTCATGGGAGTTCTTGATGGCAGTGAGACTAGTGTTGGCTCAGAATACCAAATAGCTGAATGCTGGGGGCAACCAGAGGTGTCCCTAGAGGAGGTTCAGATCAATTCTATCCTGGAACCACTTCACCAAGTAGCTGTGGCTCAAGAAGTGGAATTTCCTGAGACTCTTTCTGAACAGGTTGTCTGGAAGCAGGGCAGACAGGTGTCCTGGGAGACAGCTTGTGGTTCCTGAGAAGTACAGAGAAGATTGATGCCGTTGGCACAAGACATTCTGTGTGCAGGGCAGCTGGGGACCAGCAAGACTAAGTGGAGGCTTACTGGCCTAAACTCTTACTGGCCTAAGTTACCACAGGATGTGAGAGACTGTTGTAAATGTGGTGTGACTTGCCAGGGAATGGGCAAGAGAAGATGCAAGGTGAGGGCACCTTTGCAGTCTCTTCCTATTCTGGTAGCATTTGGGAAGAATGTCAGGGGACCGCAGGACCTTGGAAGGGAGAAATGGGAAGAAAAGATTCCTAAGGCTATGAAGTCAGTGGTAGATGGAGTGGTGTACTTTGGAGAGCAGCTGAAAAACATTATGAATCTTAGAGATAATCTGGCTAAGGCCAAGGTGAATCAGAGCAGCTGGAATGATAAAACAGCTAGGTCTCTGATATTTGAGCTAGGTGACAAGGTGAGGGTTTTTCTGCCTTCATGCACTGACAAGCTGATACCTGCATAGAGAGGACCTCCTGTGGTTGTGGATTGCTAGGATGTCAGGTGTACTGTCTCTATGGAAAGGTCAGGGGAAAGGACCAATGATGTTCATGTGAACAGGTGGAAACCCTATCTTGACTGGGAAATGTTAGCGCTGAGTGTGATGGAGAAAGAAGGAAATGAGGAGCCAGACAGTTTAGTAGGTGTTTTAGCTCAGTTTTCGGAACCAACTCAGCAGGAGAAGATGAATTTGCCAGCAAGTATGTCTTTTCAGGGCAGAGAGAGAATCTTTTAAATTGTGCTTCAGTTTGAGACTGGTTTCAGGAAGAAAGCAGGAGAAATGGATTTGTTTAGGCATGGAATAGATGCAGGGTCTCACCTGCCGGGCAGATGGCCCCCTTACAGAGTGGATTGGTAAGGGCTGTTTGGAAATGGAATTGGAGGAAGAAGCCAGAGTTAAATCTGCCTTCATCCTTCGATGGTCTGCATGAGGGTGCTGTGTTCCATTTTAGACTTAGGATGCATCTTTTCAGAAACTGGCAAATGACTTGTGGAATGGCATGTCAGAATTTGCACCATTTAGTAAGAGTGTTAGGTGCCATCCAGGGGGCAGGTCTCAGCATCAAGGTGGGAAAATGGCTGTTTGGAATGCCAGAGGTGGTCTTCTTGAGACACAGGGTGGGTTGGGGGAACATCCCACCACTGAGGGATAACAAATAAGGTTAAGGCAACCTAGTATTGGGAACCCCTAAAGACCGAAAGGTAGGTCCGGGCTTTTCTGGGATTAGGGATGGTGTGGGAACTGGGCAAACCTAGACCTTATTTGTGGGTACAACAATTTACTCTCTGAACAGACCACTCATCCCTACAATGGCTGCAAATGAAGATTCAAACACCAAACTGCAGAGGTGGTCATAGAAGATTCCGAAATTCAACATAAAGATTAAACATATTGCTGGACACAACAAAATGGCTGTAAATTTCCTTTCCAGGAAGGACATAGACTCTTAAAGTGGACTGATTCTGATGTGGGATTATATGATGGACAATTTGCATGTATATTCTCTAATGTGAAATATGTTATCCTGTATGTTTCTTATAAGTGATTTGCTTGGATTTGCTGCAGAGCAACCTTCTGTGAAGGGATGCTCTTCCGCATGGAATCTTGGGAGGGGGAGGTGTGAAGAAATGCATTTTTTTTTCCTTTGGAAGTTTGAACTGAGTAAAACCTTCACCACAAGTTTTAAAAGTTTTTCTTTCTGGGCAGAGGAGAGGCAGGAGAGGGGAAGTCAGTTCAACTGCTTTCCAGCCTCACCTCAGCCACATTTTAAGAAATGTTAATGGGTCTTGCCCCCCCCCCCCCCGCTTCAAGCAGGGAACAGATTTGGAAGTGTTAAATATTATTATTATTTTTTATTTTATTTGTTGTGTTAAATATTAAAGAGACTTCAGGAAGTAGATTCTGGAGGCTTCAGGGAAAGCTTCTCTGACCTGGCCTGACCTGGTCAGTGGATGGGGAAAAGAGAGGTGATAAAACCCAGGGGAGCAAGGAGGAAGGTCTCTTTTGTGCTGAGTCCATCAGAGCAGACAGAACTCTTAACGGAGGTCTGAAGAAGGTGGCCATTAACCATGTGGTGGCCTGAAGAGCTGTAGAAAACTTCAAGGTAATGGTGCTCTGTACAGATCTGTAACTTCCTAAACTACAGATCCTGTACTATATTTTAATGTCTGATAGGGCATGTATAGAGAGAGGGACAGAGGAACTCTATTTTACCTAATTCTTCTGAATTCCTTGATCGCTCTGGTGTTGTGCTAAAAGTAAGCTTATGAACATTTTCTTTTTAATAAATACTTTAAAACTTTTGATACTGGTAGTGGTTCTCTGTACCACATAGACCTCTGCCATCTTGGAAACGCTATTTTAAAAGAAGCACCAAAGGGAAGGCAGTCAATGGACAAGTGGCTATTCCTCCAGGGGTGCACAGGGCAGTAAATGGTACCCGTGGTAATCAGGCACTGGGTAGCAGGAAACACAGAGGCAAGCTGGGAGTTTTGACCCTCCCAGTGGACAATTCTTACAAAGGTCAGGTGGTGTTGGCGGGTTACTCGAGAGAGAGAAAAGCCTCTCCAGGTGTTGGGAAAACCTTGGAGGGCAGGGTGGAACAGGGCCTGCAGACCACAGCAGGCCCATTCTGCCACACTTTAATACTTATGAACTGTTTTCTTTTTTTATAAACTGTTTTGAGGAGAACAGTAGCATAATAATGCTTAAATAAACAACCAAAATCTCCATGCATAGATTGTTTCTTAATGCTACTCTTCTCAGTTCCTAACCATGGGCATAAAACTACATATAATGAAGTTCTAAGTTTTCTTGTCCTCTCAAGTTCACATTCCCCCTTAAAATCAGAACTGGTCATGTCAATATTTACCAAATACCACCAAGAGATAATTTGTTCCTCCAGGGTAGTTCACATAGATGTCTCAGATTCATTAGTCTTTTTTTTATACATTTCAACAAAATTACTGATGTCTCTCTGCACATTTGGTATAACTCTTTACTAAACTACCCCATTACCAACATTACCATAATTGCAGTCTCCTGACGTGTATATTTGTGTATACACCAAAAAACTAAACCACAGGAAATTGCAATATGTACTGGTACAACCATACACTCAACTCCATTGAACACAGAAAACCATGCAGAAATAAACACGGCAGATTATAGGCATATATATAACAGAAAGTAGCTGCAATATTATTCTAAATTTCTGTAATCTACGGCTCTTCTCAAACACTTTCACCTCAGTCATTATGCAGTTTTGTTTGGGTTTTTTAAACCTATCTTGGCACATAAAATATATAAAAACTTCTATTCTTTATGGTTTACACATATCATTATGCAGGTCATTTAACAATCTTCTGAATCAACATTTGCCCAGATTCATCTGAGTTTTGTGTTGTGGAAATCTCTAGTCAAGCAATATAATTTATTACCCTCCTCAGTTCTTGAGGGATCTTTTGAAGAACTATGAACCTCATAACAGAGCAGTGTTGTCCAGGGCTCATTTTGTAGAAAAAATAACAGAAAGTAGCTGCAATATTATTCTAAATTTCTGTAATCTACGGCTCTTCTCAAACACTTTCACCTTAGTCATTATGCAGTTTTGTTTGGGTGTTTTAAACCTAACTTGGCACATAAAATATATAAAAACTTCCATTCCTTATGGTTTACACATATCATTATGCAGGTCATTTAACAATCTTCTGAATCAACATTTGCCCAGATTCATCTGAGTTTTGTGTTGTGGAAATCTCTAGTCAAGCAATATAATTTATTACCCTCACTTGGGAGCCAGCCGGAACTCCGTTCCTGTGCGTTCCTGCCCAAAAATAGCCCTGTGTATATCTAATTTCCGAGTCCTGTGTGTTCAAGATCGGAACAGGAAGTTATCACGCACTCATATGTCCTAAATATCTGGCATCTGTAACCTGCTCCTGGGCTTCCATAAACTGCATGGATTTGATGTGAAGAAGAAAACTGGTGCCTGGGGTGGTCTAAGGCCTCTCAACTCCCTAGAAATCTTAAATAGCTTCTCCAACAGGAACCCCTGTTCCTGAAGCCCAGAGGTCATTTCGGGGGGGAACACAGTTCCCCCGGGTGAGGTGCAGGGGAGCGGGGCGCATGACGAAGCCCCGCCCCCTACTTCAGGCCGCCCCGCTTCCAGCCCTCATTCAGCCAGGAGGAGGCAGGAGAAGAGGGAGGGTAAGTTGCTTCCTCCCCGCCTCTCCCCACCCCTGCCTGCCTGGGGCCAGGGAGGGCCTTGGCGGGGCTTCCTCGCACTCCCACTGGCCTTGCAGGTCCACCACCGGGCCCCTGATGTCAGGGGGTGTGGCATATGCTAATGAGTTATGCTAATTAGTTCCCCTAGCTCTTTTTCTACGAAATGACCCCTGCTGAAGCCCCTCCCTGACCTCTCCACTTAACTGTGTGGTTGTTAAATCTAAATGGGGATTCCTTTTTCCCCATTGTATTCCTTTTTTCCCCATTTCCACAGCTGTAACGGTCAATGTACTAGCTGCCCAGTCCAAGTTTCCTGCTCAATCTAACTTTCCCCCCTCATATTTCTCAGCAAACCCAAAATCTTGACAGGCTGGTTTTAATTCCAGCTTAATAATTCTGAACACCTTCCTGACTTTAACCAGCTGATGTTAAAACTCTATTGTTTATTGCCAGTCCTTCTTGTATTTTAGGCCATCAGGGGAACCATTCTTTCTCTACCCCTTACACTGCCCAATCAGCAGGTATTGAATAAGGTGCTGTCAGAGCATCAAATAATTTGTTTTTTGCACAAGATACATTAGTTGCCCTGGACAATTGTGTAAGGTCACCTTGTGGGGAAAGCTGGTCCTAGTTTAGAGATGGAGAAATCTGACAACCTCTCTGCCTTCTGAAGATTACAAAGCTTCTAAATTAAAATATGCCTCATTACTCAAAGCCAAATAGTTGAACAAAGCTGTCACTTAGTATTCAAAGCTCTTACACTAACAAAAGTTGCATGTACTACAGAGGAGACAGCCTGTGACATGGACCCAGCTGAAGTTCATTGTGCATAAGTCCTATTTAAAGCAATAGTATTTAAAATTAATTATGCCTGAATTGTTTTATGGACTGAATTGTTTTATGGAACTTGAATTGTTTTATGGAACCTAAGCCTAACTAACTTTAGAAAACAGTGGCACCTTTAAGACTAACAAAGTTTTATTCAACGTATAAGCTTTCGTGTACAGACACACTTTTTCAGATACATTGAAATGGAAGTTACCAGTCCATACATATAGGTAGAGGGTGAACAGCAAATTAGCATATGTGGTTGATGTGTTCTGCTGCTTCAGACCCACAGGACTACCCACCTAAATCTAACTCAGTTGTGTTGGATCAGGGTCAGAACGTAGAAATTTGTAAAAGGCAACCACACCCGGTAAAGCTACTGTGGACTGTGTAGTGTTTCTAGTTTTACAGATGAGCCAATCAACTGGAATAGCAAAGGTAAATCAACTGAGCAAACTAATAATAGCTTTACAGCCCTATTTAAAATTTAAGCTATACACTTAGATGTATTTAAATGTAATCATCAACCCACATTCAGAATATAGGGAACAGCTATTGATATTTTAGCAAAAAATACATTGCAATCAGTTTAATGTATTCCATGCCAAACATATTGCAAGATCAAATAAATTAATGGTTATATATAGTTAATTGGCATACATTGCAATACATGTTACATGAGGATTATTTTTCAGGACTATACATAAATTTTGTAAAAATAAATCCAGGATTGATCTTACTATGGAGCTCTAAAGGACACAAGAATATATCCCAGCTTCTGTTCTAGACTCTCTCTCTCTGTCTCTCTAATCACCATTCTCATGATATTTTTGTATTTTAGGCCATTTTTCCTTTCATTGTTACACACACAATTAAAATGAACTAGCATGGGTTTCTCCTTAAAACACAGCCACGGTAACGAAAATGTAGTTAACCACCCAAGCATTAAACACAATTATTTTTTCTAACACTGTTAGAAGTCTTATTTCCCCAATTCTTGTCTGGAAACAGAAGCAGAACAAAGAGGTGACACAGGGTAAGGGATAACTGGTAAGGGCTGGTAGCAGCTGGGAGAGCGCGGCCATGAGAAAGAGACCAAAGTGGTGCTTCCCATCTTCTCCTTTTGAGTCCCATGAGAGAGTGTCTTACTCTCACCTCAAGACTCCATTCAAGCAGCCTATAAGTATTCTGGAGCTGTAATCTCAGCAGACCCAATCTCAAGCAATAAGCATCTCTGTTCCTAAGGCTATCACTATTTTTTACCTCTGTGGCTTTCACAGTAGCTTGACAAACAGACATGAAGCAGGTGAAACTCCTTATATTGCTACACTTTCTGAATTTCATGGACTGATTCTGACGTACAGTGGCCCCTGCCACACGGGGCGGAAAGGGACGGGCTGAAGCGCGGCTTCTGAAAGCTGCACCCCCCAAAAAAAAACATGCCGCGGCGGGATCACATTGATCCCCTGAGCCGCGGCGCATTCCCTCCCCGGCACAATCAGATGCCAGGGGAAGCGACGGAGGGGAACGGGAGACTGCCGAACTGCGCATGTCTGAGCATGCGCAGTTCAGGCAGGAGCCGGGGATGCGCCGGCAGAAAGACGGGCCGGCCATCCCACGGCCGGCGTTGATGCGGCCGTTGTGGATGAACTACCTCGGTAGGTGGTTCATTTTTGATGCGTTTCATCGGGGGAAGGGCCGGATCGGGGACGGGTGCGCAATGCTGCCCAGACGTTGCAGTGGGATCGCGCCCGTTTACTCCGGCCCCGATACGGCCCACTCCCGGCCCAAAACCCCTCGTGTGGACAGGGCCTATGGTTTGAGCAAACCATTGTTAGTTTGGCTGTTAAAATGCATAATATGTTACAAAAAACTCAGAGGTGTTGGCACAAAACCTGTATTTCAAACAAGGGCTGTTGCTGGTTTGATAATTGCAACTTGTACTTAGTGTGGGCTACTGGACATCTGAATCTACAAACTACAGTTTGCTGAGGAGTACCAGCCCTCATGTACACTTACAAGGCAGAACAGGGAGTGAGAGAAAAGCAAGAAGCAATCAACCCAGGTTTTATGTACAAACTAGGATTTGTTACCTACGTCTAGCAAACTAACCAAGCTACATTTCAAATAAACTATGATTTATCATGATGTATGAATGCAGCCTGCGTGTTGAAAGTGTTATTAAAGGCACAGGAGCAGAACTAGCAAAAAAGGTGGCAACCCTGTCTGTAGCACAGTTCTTCATTACCATCATATAAAAAGAATGCTGAACACAAGCTGTTGGTCCTTCACAGATCCTTCTCCCAGCTGTATACACTTATTCACCAAATATGAATATATATGAATTATTATTGTAAGCTTCCTAGAATCATGAAGAAAGGCGAGATATAAATGTTTTAATAAATAAAAAATACTCATAATGATAACCAGTTCTCAACAGTTATTAACTACTCAATTACCACACTGTAACAGAAGACTTTTGAACAATATCAGCTAGGAAATGACTAAGATTTCTTAGAAACTATAGTAGGGTTACAAATGGTACTATTCCACCACCCACTCACCCACCCTACAAAACTTTCACAGATTAACAAAGAGATATTTTAAAACTCTTCCATCAATAGTGCATCTATGTAAGTTTATTTAATCTGTTTTACCTGAGCTGGTTGATGCTGGAGATTTGCTGCGTCTAGATGGACCTGGGCTCTTGGTAGTGCTCCTACGTGATGTTGTAGCTATTTTGGTATAGGAAGTGGATTTCACTACCCGACATTCTGACAGACAAAGAAACAATCAGTTAACAAACTTAGCAAAATTTGCATTTTCATTCAACTTAAAGGAAAATTGGGGGGGGGGAGCTATGCAACCCTGTGCAATACTTAATTATTAAATAACTGAAGGACTAAAAATTTCTTAACATACATAATGTATATAATACCCTTGTTGCTTCTCTGCTTATGAATATGCAAGCAATTCTGTTTCTAGAACCTCAAAGAGCTTCGTGGCCACAATAGGCGATGAAGGTCCCTGTCACTCTTGAAGAGTTGTGAGAAAAGCAAGACAGGTTTGTTGCTCCTACACAATCCTCTGGCGAGCTATGCAGCCCACCTCACAGCACACAGAATTTATCACAGACTGAGGAATACTGCTCTGCTAGCTCATAAGAGAGACCAGTAAAATCAATGAAGAGGTGAAATTGCTCTCCCACTCAAGAACAAGTCAAGATGTTCAAGTTAGAGTTTATATAGGAACACACAGCTCTGTAGGCATTCATGAGTTATACCTGCAAAATGGTTCTTGGACTAAGAATTGAAGAAATTAAGGAAGCATGAGTGCCAACAGATTGCAGTCAGTCATAATGGCAGCTTAAATAATCAGCAGGCAAGTCAGAACACCAAAGGGATTCTCTTTCACACACACAGACACACACACACGTATGAGTAATAGGGAGATGCATTTATGTGAGTCACTAGAAGAGAAACAGAGCCAGTATATGACGAAACAAGGAGTCAGCATACTAATCCAGAGGCAGGCAACCCCCACACATGATGAAAGGCAGCACATCAAATTACTTTGCTCCACATGGCAGATGACTTGCTCCACCCCTCAAAAAGCAAGGATGGCATTAATCCAGAAGGAGTCAGAAGAGTTCACTGGAAGATAGCAGGATCTTCAGGAAGGTATGCCTTCTTGTAGGGCAGAAGTCCCCAGCCCTTTGGCACCATGTGCCTACCATCATCTTTCTTGGTGAAGCCAAGTATTTTAAGAAAGTAGAAAGCTTTAAGAAAGCTCACAAGGGCTTCTGACCAGCCACTGGAAATCTGATCGGCTCTACAAATTTTTTAAAAAGTTGCTTCAACATCAGCTGCCACCACAGGCCAAGGATTTTCAAGGTAAACTAAAGGTAAACTGTGTGTCTTGGCGAGAAAATATTTTTAAACAACATATTCATTTTAAAAGGCATCCTGTTAAACAGAACTTCTCCCTGAAATGCTGAAGAGGTACTCTTAGAGTTGCACATGACCTGATATTTTGTGTTTGGCTCTGCCTTGAGTGGCAGCCATTTTGTAGTTTTGCCCACCACCCCATATCAGAATTTCAAAGAGGCCTGCATGCTGAAAAAAGGTTGGGGACCCCTGTTGTTGGGCATCAAGAGCTTCAAATCAGAATTTGGAGTGGTGATTCTGAGAGTGAAAGCTTGAGTATAAACTTTCCTGCTACTTTCTTTGTGCCCCTCTAAGAACCTGCTCACAAAGCATCACAAAACATTTTGTAAAGCCCAATATTCCACAAGGATTATTTTTATTTACTTGCAATGAAGAGAGTGATCTGAAAACAAAACCACTGATGTTTCATGCCTCTTAAAGCAGTTTTATTTTGTCTGTTATTCTCATGGGGGGGGAGTTAGATCTATTTCACAATGGTCATGATCAGATCAAGATGTAGCTGTAAAACAAACCGCTGTTACTTGCAGTTTCACACATAGAACTATATCAATACTTCATGGTACAAAATGGTATTTCAGTTGTCTTGCCTCCTAGAAAAACTTAAACTACTTCTGTATTACGAAGCCTGAAAACTCTACAAGGTCAGGACATCCAGTTTTGTACTGACTGTAGATAACAAACTGACAGCTGAAATCATGCTGTGGCTCCTTGCCTCAGCTACCTTGGATCCAAAACTCAAACAGTACCCTTTCTATTTCTTCTGGATGTGCTCTTGACATCAAACATGTGGTGGCTAGGTCTCAAAGGGCTAAAATATTCCTCTACTTTGCCAAGTCTTTCATTAAAGGAAATTATCTGTTAATTTATGAGTAGATGCTGTACAACTCAAGCATTAATTCAGTGTATTTCAAACAAGGGTACTGGGATGTATTGTAAAGTGTGAGAGGTACACTTTTGCCTGTACGGGGATCCTGTAAAGACATTCCGAAGTTCTGGGAATGACCCCAAAAGTAATGAGGCATGACATGCTACTTAACCCATGTTTCATACTGTTACGCAGTAGACAGAAAGAAAAAGAGTTCTACAGTTATGAAGATCTTACGTCATTAGGAGCAAAGCTATGTGTTGAAAAACATTCAAGTACCAGCAACCACACATTGGACAATATAGCACAGTGGTGTCGAACTCATTTGTCACAAGGGCCGGATCTGACATAAAAGTCACTTTGTCAGGCCAGGTCACATTTGCCATAAAACGTAATGACAGGTACCAGAGATATAAACTGTATAAAGGACAGCAGCTGGTAAGCTCCAAGTTGGTGTGTCCTCACTGCAAGGCCCCATGGGCTGGGAGGGGGGGTCCAAAGGAAAACCCATATGGGTGGACTGGAGAGCCAGACACTCCCTCCCTGCTTGACTGCTCCAGACAAGGTTGTTCTGCCATGCTAAAGCCGCAATCAGAGTAGCTCTGCCCACTCCCCCCTCCAAACAGTGTCTGTTCCTTCCCTTGCACTAGTTGCTTGTGGGCTCCATAAGAGCCCTGAGCGGGCCTGATATAGCACCCCTGATATAGCAGCTATACAAAACCTGATGGCTGCAACTCCCAGATTCCAGTAGCAAAGCAAATATTTGGTAAATTCAACTCTCTTTTTGGTTTGCAGAAAGAGCCAAACAAGTATAGCCAAGATCTGAATAAACAGAAGACCAGCATCTTCTGCATACAACATTATGCACACAGAAGAGAAGGGGGCATGTGCATGGCCCTCATCGCCTACACACTACTGCTGGTTTGTGAGCAGGATATATGCACACTACTGGAAATGTTTAAAAAGGCAGGATTCCTCATAATGGGAAGGAAGCCTATACTGCGCATAGACTCTACTCACAAGTCAGTAGAGATCCCTACCTCCAAATGAGACCTGGGGTCCCCTGGAATTACAGCTCCTCTTCAGACTACAGAGATCAGTTCCTCTGGGGAAAATAGATGTTTTGGAGGATGGACTCTATGACATTGTACCCCACTGTCCTCCCCAGGCTCCATCCCCAAGTCTCCAGGAGTTTCCCAACCTGGGTCAACTTTACCCCCATCCCCTGCCAGTGGCCAGGGGGTATCTGGCAACCCTATTTCTAGATAAGAAGAAAGGCCAGCTCTCTTGGGCCCGCTCCCTCAGTATGTGTGCTGATTTCAAAGCATGTAATGTTAGGTGTAAGGAAGTGGTCTTAGTATCTCTTACACGACTCTACAGCTTGGGGGGGATACCTGTTTAGGTATGTGGAGAAAGAGATGTTAGAGAGTTTCCTTAATTGTTGTTTCTCTCTGTAACACAAGATAAATGCCAAAAATCAAATAAAATATACTCTGAAACCATCAAACAGATTGTATAGCTTAGTCCATATTAGGGTTGCCAAATCAGGCCGGGGGGCGGGGAACCCCCCGCTTCCGCGGCCCGATTTCCGCC
>NW_015171532.1:536610-540548 GCF_001447785.1 Gekko japonicus | reverse complement strand
ACGCAGCCACCCGTGCCCCCGCCCCTTCCGGCGACGTGCTGCCGGCGCGCGCGTGCTTCGCGCGCACGCATGTCCGCACAACTCCCGGACCGCGGCGATGCTTCCCCGCCGCGGGGGGAAGAAGATTTGGCAACCCTAGTCCATATATAATTCTAAAAACTCTATAACTCTATAAACCTATTTAAATGGTTGTTTTTTCTTTTCCCAACCACGAATAGACCAATGCCTATGATGGCCCAATCCATAAATGACCCAATCCAAGTGCTGTACAAAACATGAATTATTATTCAAAAAATATATCTTTCTCCATAGTTTTCTTCATACAAAAACTTGGCAAAGAGACACAGTCTCAAAAAGTGGAACACAAAGGTAACAGGTTTAAAGACACTATATTTACAGTCCCGATATCTTGTGCCTAGGGTTCCTTTAAATGCTTTTGGAAAGAAGTGTGTGTGTGTGTGCATGTCTGCACTCTGAGCTGGGAATTTGCAGCTTGGAGTGCAGGCGCCTGGCCCCTGCTTCTTCTAAAAACCATTTAAAAGGTCATTTTAAATGCTTTTTGGGAGAAGCAGGGAAGAGGTCATTCACGACTTGGAGTGCAGGCGTGGGTGGTTGCTCTTGGGGGCGGGGCTCCTGCCCACTGGCCAGCTGGCCAGTGGTGAGAAGGAGATCCCAAAATTGGGAAAACCCTCCTTGGGACTGGGGTCTGGCAACCCTAGTTTAGAAGCGGAAAACTTCTGAATACCAGCACCAGGAGGCAACACTGGGGGAAGGCCTTAATCTCTAAGCCCTGTTGCTGGCTCTCCATAGTAACTGATAGCCGCTGTTTTTATGTTCAGGTAACTAGCCCAATGTCACCTATTATACTTCAAACAAGAATAAGGATTTGAACTCTATTCTAATCATTCCACCAGGCAGGGGGGAGCACCATTCACCGTGGTTGTCAAGGTCATCGAGGTCTTTCTTGTATAGTTCTTCTGTGTATTTTTGCCATCTTTTCCTAATCTCTTCTGCTTCTGTTAGGTCCCTACACATCTACACATGCTAATATTTTAAAAATCAGGGGCTCTCCAAAAAAGGGCTCTGTGTGTGTGTGTGTGTGTGTGTGTGTGTGTGTGTGTGAGAGAGAGAGAGAGAGAGAGAGAGAGCGAGAGAGAGAGAGAGAGAGAGAGAAAGGGCTTTGGGGCAGCGGATATGCCATTAAATTGGCTTCAGATTATATACAGGGTGCAGGTACACATACACTGCCAGACAAGGCTCAAAAATGAGAAGTTAAATGGCAGCAGGGGGAGGGAGGTGAACTTGGCTGGAGGAAGATGGGGGAAGGGTAATCCCATAAGATTCCCTGCTAAGAGAGTACTCCTTCTCAGTGACAGTGGGGCATCTCGGGGGGCATTGGCCCGGCCCCCTGACTTCCATCCAGCCCAGGTGCTCCCTTGGGGTGTGTGTGCGTGGTGCCCCTGACTTATTTAAAGGACCCCCGAATTTAAAAAATCCTGGCTACGTGCCTGCTCCTTCCCTCTCAACCCAAGGGGCCACTCATCGGCTCCTGCAATCACAGATGCGTGAGAAGACTCCAAGCTGGAGTGGGTGGGGGAGGAGAGGCAGAAGCAAGCCAGGCAAGAAGTCACAGCAACCAGGTCTTGTTAAGGAAAGAAGAATGCTTTTGCCTGCAGCAGCAACCTCACCAGTAACCTTGGAAGCTACTTGGAGAAGCCTTGATGGACGGAGCCTCTAGAAATGTTTAGTATGCAAAACGCTTTGTGTGTCCCCCCCCTTTTTTTGCAAAAGTACCAGCTCTTTTACTGTCTTTTCCCTGCCTCTTTTTTTTTTTTTGCAAAAGCAGGCCAGACATTAACACAGCTGCTTTATCTTCCTTATACACATATATAGCCTTCAACAATTTAATGCATGGAGGGGGGAGTGAAAAGCTGGGTGGTAGGGGTACCACAGCTTTGCTGGCTAGCAAAGCACCCTGAATGGCTAAAATTCTAGTATAAATGATAAGACCAAGAGGGGCCTGACATAAGGAACCATGGAGGCCAGAAGAAACAACGTTGCTATTGTGTTTTTTGCAAGAAAGGGACGGGAAGAACAACAGTAGATGGTGCCTCTTGAGGCTGGAAGAACAGTGTGGATCTGGGAGATAACGCTTTGAGGGTGATAGCAGCAGACAAGCAGGTTGGAGGCTGCACAGAAAACGCTCGGGGGCTGGTTGGGGACCCCTGCTCTAGGTAACACCAGAATAACCGCAGAACAGTGCCTCTCAATCCTAGTCCAGATACGCAGTCCAGAAAGATATCATGATTGACGGGATCAAGTATTTTGAGAAGAAAGAAAATAGACTGTGGTAGGCTGTTAGACACAAATCCTATGACAACTGGTCTTTGTGGCAGATAGATTACAATTTTGCTCAGAATCTTGGAAGTTGTACTTCTTTGCCTCTTGAAACTGAATTGAAGGCAATGAAAACTGCAATCCCATTCTCCTTGGCCACTCTAGATTTTACAATCTACGGCCTAGATACATTTAAAAAAATGAAAGTTGAGATCCCTGATATCTCAGCTGAGATAATGAACTCATTGGCTGTATTGCAATCTTATAATTAATTGGGGAAGGGATGTGGCTCAGTGGTAGAACATCTGCTTGGCATACAGGTCCCAGGATCAATCTCCAGTGTCTCCAGCTAAAAGTATCAGGTGGTACATGATGTAAAAGACCTCTACCTGAGACCCTGGAGACAGCAGACAATACTGGCCTTGATAGACCAATGGTCTGATTCAGTATAAAGCAATTTCCTGTATGTTCATCCCCAGGTAGTAGAACTTGGCTGAATCCTGTACACAGTATCACAACCTGTGCTTTTCCTGTATTTTTGTAGACTCTCAGCATCTGCATAAGGTACCTCAGCTCTGACAGATTGCATGAATTCTGAACTCATCTGCTACATTGTAACCTTATAATCAATTATGGTTAAACCAGTTAATACAACAATTACTGAGCTGGCCCTGCCTTGACCTTGTGGTAAACTCATTAATGCAGTAATGTGAGGATGACTTTCAGTTTCTCTAGACAAGCACTATTCTGTCCTGGTAAATTTAACACACTGTTTCCCACCGGAAAACAGGACATGTAAGGAAGTCCTGACTGTGTTAAAGACTGAATCTGCCATTCATTACACTTTCACTTTCCTATATTGCACAGGGAGTCTTCTTCACTCAACAATTTTATTAGAGATTTTGATTCACCTTGGAATTTTTTTGTTTGTTTAAACTTTTACTGGCTGAAGACCATTTGCAAGTCATTTTATACTCAGTGAATTTGGATTGGGGGGGAATACACAGGCAGCAATTATGTTATGAATAAATTCATAAGAACATAGGAGAAGCCAATGTTGGATCAGGCCAATGGCCCATCCAGTCCAACACTCTGTCACACAGTGGCCAAAAATACCAGGGGCCATCAGGAGGTCCACCAGTGGGGCCAGGACACTAGAAGCCCTCCCACTCTTGCCCACCCCAAGCTCCAAGAATACAGAGTATTACTTGCCCCAGCCTAAGAGTTCCTATCTACACCTTGTGGCTAATAGCCACTGATGGATCTCTGCTCTATATATTTATCTAATTCCCTCTTGAAGCCGTCCATGCTTGTAGCCACCACCACCTACTGTAGAAGTGAATTCCATGTGTTAATCACTCTTTGGGTGAAGAAGTACTTCCTTGTATCTGTTCTAACCCGACTGCTCAGCAATTTCATTGAGTGCCCATGAGTTCTTATAGTGTGAAAAGGGAGAAAAGTACTTCTTTCTCTACCTGCTCTATCCCATGCATAATCTTATAAACCTCAATCATGTCACCCCTCAGTCGTCATTTCTCCAAGCCAAAGAGCCCCAGGCGTTTTAACCTTTCTTCGTACGGAAAGTGTTCCAATCCTTTTAT
>NW_015171532.1:525584-536310 GCF_001447785.1 Gekko japonicus | reverse complement strand
TGAGAAAATTGCCCATTTATACTCACTCTCTGTTTTCTATTAATTAGCCAGTTTTTGATCCACAAAAGGACTTGTCCTTTTATCCCGTTGACTATTGAGCTTACTTAGGAGCCTTTGATGAGGAACTTTATCAAAAGCTTTCTGGAAGTCAAGGTAAACAACATCTATTGGGTCCCCCTTGTCTATATGTTTGTTCACTCCCTCAAAGAACACTAACAGGTTAGTGAGACAAGATCTTCCCTTACAGAACCCATGATGAGTCTTCCTCAATAGGTTTTGTTCCTCAATGTGCCTACTAATTCTTTCCTTAATAACAGTTTCCACCAACTTACCCAGTATCGACGTCAGACTGACTGGCCTGTAATTTCCCGGATCTCCTCTGGAATCCTTTTTAAAGATGGGAGTGAAATTAGCTACCTTCCATTCCTAAGGAATGGAGCCAGATTTTAATGAAAGATTACATTTTTTGTCAGGAGATCCACAAGTTCACATTTGAGTTCTTTCAGACTCTCAGATCTGTATGCCATCTGGGCCTGGTGATTTATCAGTTTTTAAGTTGTCTATCAGTCGTAGGACCTCCTCGCCCCTAATCTGACTCAGGTCTTTTAACACCCCTCCTGAAATCAGCGGTTCTGGAGTGGGCAAGCACTTCTCATCTTCCACAGTGAAGACAGAGGCAAAAAATGCATTCAGCTTCTCAGCCGTTTCCCTATCATCCTTCAGTACTCCTTTTACCCCTTGATCATCTAAGGGCCCCACTGCCTCCTTGGCTGGTTTCCTGCTTTATTTGATAAGATGGAAGAGAAACAAGCACTTAACCAACAAATTATTGTTAACCCAGATTGCGTTCCTCCTACATCCAAAATAAACCAACCTACAGACAGAAGGTAGATGAGGTACTGCCCAAAAGGCATCAATAGGTGTGGGGTGAGATAAACGTGGAGGGACAGTGTGCTGGGTCAGCTGGTCACCACAGATACCATATGCTGGAAAGTGAATACACAGTCCAAAATCAAGTTGAGCAACAGAGCTGAAGGTCAGAAAGCCAGGAAATCAGTCGAAGGTTGCAGGATCTAGGAGTAAGGAGCGGAGGGTAACAGCCAGGATCAGGTCTGAGCATGCACGGTTACTTCCACACTGAAGCAGGTGCGTGGGGGGTGTTTATGACCAGGTCCTCCCTTCCCTGTGAGTTAATCTGCCAAGACTCACAGCCCTTCACATTGCCTTTGCAAGAGCTGCAGTCTGGCACTCTTCCTTTGCTCTTGCACATTCAGCCACTGGCGTGCCCTGCATCTGGGACACTCAGGAGAACTAGGTGGGGATTCTGGCCTCAGGGTGTCTCCACCTGGGGATGCTGGGCCAGGCTCTGGATCAGTCTCTTCCTCTGGCTGCACCTCCCTCAGGTGCTGTTAAGGGTTCCTCTTCTGGGATGACTCCAGAGGAGGCTGGGTTGCCAGTACCCATGACAGACAATTGGTTAAGAGGGTTAGGAATCCCAGACCAGGTGAGGAGGTTATGAGAGGAAGATTGGCTGGAATAGGGCAGACTGACTAAAAATAGGGGTGTTAAAAGACAAGAAGGGAATAGAAAGACATAGAGGGTTAGATCTCGGGAGGAAAGCAGAGCATGAGAAAAGAGAACATATTCTTCCTGTCTGGATGCGAAGAAGAATCTGGTGATTTTGTGATCACGGAGCTAGAAGAATTCCTGCAATTTCAAGTGGAATAGCTTCAAGGGCAGAATTGGGGGAGTGAGATGCCCATTTCATACGTGCTTTGGTGTACCTAGACTTCAGTGGGGGAATTCTGTCATTGGCTAAATTTTGTGCAGTGTCTGCAGTGGGATTGGGTCAATAGTGCACTGTCTCATTACTCATTGGTGGCTATGAATTTTGGGGTGATTGGAGGACCATGTGTACCTAGGAGAAAATGGATGTCCAAATATGGTCCTGCCAGGCGAGGAGACAGAGGACAACAGGACCTGAGCAGTGGGCCTATGATTGAATACCTGGTGAAGGAGGTTCTGGCTGGAACCATAGAGTATTGTCTTGCAAACTTGAGTCGTTTTTAAGGCCATGGGTGTGAGAGCACTCTGAAGGACTAAACAAAGGGGACCTTGATTACTATTCAGGCAGTTTGGGAGTAGCTGAATAGAATTCGTGCCTTGCCTGAGAGACTCAATTTTAATATCAAACCTGAAGGATTTTATTCCTGCACCTCTGACATCTGGGCCCAGGATATCTTGGGGCACACAAGCATTAGATCAGAGGGTGGGTGAAGGGAGGCCCTGCAGGGTAACATCCTACCAAGTGACTCACCAGTTTTAGATTATATTTGTTCTTGAACTGACTTTCTGTATCTAGCCTTATATTGTTCCTTTCTAAGGATAATAACAGCCAGTCTTTGGGCCATGGTAGCCAGAAAATGCCACATATTCACCATTTTCAGTTCCATGAGAAATTGCTAAAAGGAAAGCTGTGTTTCTCAGCAATTCAAGTGACTTACAATGTGACCAGCTTGACATGTTTTTAAGAACCTAACATTGCTATCCTAAACTAAGGTTGCCAAAATCCAGGTGGGATCTGGAGACCTTCAGGAATTAGAAATGATCTCCAGATTACAGAGAGCAGTTCCCCGGGAGACTCTATGGCATTAATACTAATCCCCTCCCCAAACACCCCATCCCCAGTCTCTACCCCCAAATCTCCAGGAAACTGCTAAACAGAATTACTCGCCTCTAAATCCCTTAATGGACTTTGAATAGCTAAACCCTGTTTAGGATTGCACTGTAAGCAGCCTCTCACAGGTCTGTTGCTACCAAAAGTGCCATACTTTCCAAACTCTCATTTCCTTCAGTTACTGCTTTAACGCTGTACTTCACACCCCTGTGTCTTAACCAAGTCTGTGATTTTTGTTTTGTGGTTTTGATTAATGCTCTTACCTCATCATGATCAACCTAGATAAGCAAACTCAGAGGTCATTTCGCGGGGGATCGCAGTTCCCCCGGGTGAGGTACGGGGGGCACATGACGAAGCCCCGCCCCCTGCTTCCGACCGCCCCGCTTCCGGCCCTCATTCAGCCAAGAGGAGGCAGGAGAAGAGGGAGGGTAAGTTGCTTCCTCCCTGCCTCTCCCCACCCCTGCCTGCCTGGGGCCAGGGACGGCCTTCGTGGGGCTTCCTTGCACTCCCACCGGCCTTGCAGGTCCACCGCCGGGCCCCTCATGGGCTTGGCAGTGGAGCTGCAAGGCCGGCGGCGGCGGCCAGGACCGTTGGGGGCAGGGTGTGGGGCCTTATGACACACTTCCGGTGATGTCAGGGGGTGTGCCATATGCTAATGAGTTATGCTAATGAGTTATTCTAGCTCTTTTTCTACGAAACGACCCCTGAGCAAACTCATTGCTATACACTGGTTCCCCATCTGACATTTTTTCCTCACCTAGGAAATATCCCTCTGGGTTTCAAAACTTATTATGCAATTTGTGCACAGTTTCTTACTGGCTCTGTTATTGACAATGTTACCCACAACCCTAAACTTAAAAGGCAAAAAAAAGAGAGCTCACAATTATTGTCAGAAGTTTTGCAAAATTAGTCTAAAATGAATAGAAACCTTCATAGGAAGAACAATATCAATATTACATTTTTAAAAGAAAAAAATACTAAAATGCCAATGAGAGAAATGAATAACACAAAATGATCTCCTGAAATAAAAGGAAATAATAAAGAGATCAGAGTATTCTGCAGGCCAAACCACATCATATTAAATAAAATAGATAGAGCAGAAAAATATCAATGTTCATACTAGGTATTTGTAAGGATCATGGGTTCAACTGTGTGCAATCACTGAAGAATATTACCTACTATTATCCTTGAGTAAAGGTGCAATATGTAGCAAAGCCAACAGAGAATAGATGCCAAGACTATAATATGGTGTTAGCACTAGCATAAAAATAATGAAAATTAGTGATAGCAAGAGAAGTATTTTTCTACATTTTTGCCAATGCTTTAAATACATAGTAGTTTAGAAAATGCTAAAAATCCTTCTAACCTTTTTCTCTGCATTGCTTCCATCTCAAGTCTTTCATTACTCTCTAATACACTATATAATGTAAAATAAGCAGAAAGCTAGGAAGAAGTGCACAGACCTTATATTTGGGTATTTTTCTCCTCTCTAGAAGTGTTATCTGAATTACTAGTGGAAAATAGAAAACTTATTTGTAAACCAGAGCAGAACTTGTCATAGAACACTTGTTCAGCTAAAACCTAATCCTTAATCATTTTAGACTTTTAAAAAAAGTTGTTTATGTGGCATGGATTAATTTTTGGAATCTCCCCAAGGTTATTAAAAACCGATTTCTGAAAGATGGGGACGTCCCCTTGGTTTTGAAAACATCTGTACTATTAAGATAAGCCACTCAGGGGATCAAAGATTTCTCTGGTTGCTGGAAAGTTGGTTTATTAAATAGCATTAGGATGCCATCTCTGCTATTGTCAAGACGGCATCAACAATAGGGCAATAATTTTGCAGCATCTGCAGACCCTGAAGGCCAATCAAAGTAATTACTAAGGCAATGCACTTTGAAGTTTTAATTGTAAAGAATGATTGGTTAGAAAAAAGATTTTTCCTCATTCCAGTTAAAAAAATGCTTCCAATTCAATAAATTTTCTTAGCATCTCTATGATTTTTTTCAGAACCAAGACCAATAGGAAGGCAGCAGAGGGTATGTGTAAACCTATGGGAACAATTATGTCTAGACTCAGCATTATTACAAATATTTCCTAGATGGTTAAATGCAGAGAGGACTGCGGTTAAAAAATCATCTATTCAAACAGGACACAACAGTTGAAAAACTGTTCTGCCTTTAAATTACTAAAACTGAAAACACACTTACGCAAACATCTGCAGGTGTTGGTAAATGCACGCTAGAAATATCAGAGAGCCCGCAGTGCAATCAAAAATTCAAATAGTGAGTTTCCTATTTTGGCCTAGAAAAGAGTACAACAAAGGGAGACCTGATTGTGAAGATACTTGTATCAGCAGGGCTGCACACTCCAAGTAACTCTCTGCAAATAAGGTTGACAGCTCTTAAAAATCAAAAATGTTTGGAACTGGATAAGGCCGAGCAGTGACAGAGCTTTCTTCGTCAGGGAGGAGATTCAGAGCTGGTCCGTGGAAAATTCAATATTATAAGGCAAGTTTATGGGCAGAATTCAGATGGGGTTTACCAGGTCTTGCCTCTTGTTTTTCTGCCAAAGAGTCCAATAGTTTTCATCAAGTTTGCTCAGTGACCAAGATGGAAAGAGACCCCTTATCTGTTTTCACCTGTTGGAGCAACCAAGGTGAGTTCAGGTTGCACAGCTATGCAGATACTCTACTGGTGAACAGCCAATGGTGTTTGGAATGTTCCAATGGCAGCCCTAACTGATACCCTCAAATGTCACTGCCATGAAACTACCAGTGGTGTACCTGCACATTGTTTTATGAGCTTCCCCCTGCCCCAGGTACTTCAAATGAGTGTTCAGTCAGGACTCCCCTTGTTCTCTGCAGCTACTAATCAGCAGCTGTGGCCGTTTATAACGTTGTTCTCTTCTCTTGCCTCCATGGCCATGAGAAGGAGAGAAATAAAAACCAAAAAGAATTTTGGATCACGTGAAGCATACTAACAATTTTAAAACTTACACTACATTCACAGAGAACTATTACTATGAAGCATTAGTTCACAGTAATGTGAACCGTTGTTTGCTATGCAAAACACAACTGTGGGTGTGCACACATTTCCCCTGGGAAGAGAAACATTCCAACCATACAGAAAGCAGAATGGCATTATTTGAAAGCAGTTCCCCCCCCCTATTTCTGTGCTAAAGCAATGGTATCATGGCAATGTGTGATGAAGATTCCCTTACTGGGCAATACGTGGACTGTAATAATGTTGGGGATGTTGCAAAATTTTTAATCTGACAGAACCTTCTGTTCAATTGCCTACTTAATAGCTTTATGCCTCAGCTGTCGGGGGGGGGGAACAAAATGTGTTTTCTGCCAGATTTCCTCACACAGCAGCAAAGGCAGCAGGGTCAGTCGAGCAAACCCTATCCCAATGGGAACTGGACAAGAGAACTGGACAATGAGTAGTGCGCTAGACTGTCTACTGATCAAACTGATTAGCAAACACATCAATGGATGGCTGATGTGTTACAAAAACACTAAAGGCTCTTAGGTACTACCACACCTGCATTAAGGGGGGTGCCTTTAGGTTGTAATTTAGGAAGTATCACAAATTATAATACCAATGAGAATGCAGGAGAAAGCTTTTCAAACTGGAGATGTCTTTCTCTAACACATAATACAGTTGAGCTACCGAGAAAAACTTGATAAAAGGCAATGTTCCCTTTGAAGTTGGCCACCTTCCACAAAATGAGAATGAGTCATAACCATCAGCAAAGTACGTTATCCTTGGCAGAGTGATTCACAAATTTACTAGCTATACAAGATGTCTTTTTTTGTGAATTAAATGGGTATCTTTGCAGCAAGGGGTTGATGCTTGACCAAGGAAATTTTCTATCTGTATATTGAATCTACTCTTTGATTCACCTTAAAATAATGTACATGTATAATATCTGTGAATTTCAGATGGAGATTAAAGAACTGTTATGTGCTGGAACGACCAATATTACAACACCATCATGGATTTATATTTGGTGAGCTAATTTCCACCCCTCCCCCCTTTGTCCTGAAATCAGTAATAGTTCTTAATGGTGTCAATTTCGGGCAAGCAAATTCCAGAGACCTGGAAACTGCTCATCTCCTCAAGGTCTCTCATAGTTCCATTCTGCTCCCTCTTATTCAGTGCACGTACAATATCAGTACCAGGGTGTACTCCACCACTATGTGAGATGGTCATATGACTATTTTAATATATACAAGGGGTGACCCACAAGAGACTTGCAGAGAGGGTACATCCCATCCCCCTGCCTTTGCTTTCTTCTCTTTTTCCCCTTCTCAAACAATCTTCCTTCTCAAACAATCTTCTCTTTCTCTTCCTTCTCCTTCTCTGACCATGCCCCTTCTCTTTCTCCCCTCATTCCCCCTCTCCCCTAATCTCTTACCCCCCACTCTTTCTTTCCCCTTCTCTGTTAATCTCCCACTTCCCCTTCTCCAGACAATCTACGCCCTCACCCCCCTTCTCTTTCTCTGTCAATATTCCCCCAATTCTCCTTCTCCCCCCTTCCCTTACTTACCTTGACCTTCTTCACAGCTGCAGCTTCAGCAGCAGGGCCTCTGGCAGCCAGCAAGGCCCCTGGGAACTGCTATGTTCCCTGCACGGGTAAGTAATCTGTGCATGCACAGATAACATTGTTGTTTTGAGGTCGGGATTAAATCCCCCAAATATATATCTTCTAAGATTTATTTTTTGCAAACCTGAGGAATCCCCCATGTTTGGAGAAAAATCTCCTTCTCTCAGCGTAGGCCTGGTCTGTGGACTTAGATATCCGCAGATCTGCCCGCACTTGAGAAATATATATAGGCTGCAGTCACACAGAGCATTAGGCACGCTAGAGAGACGGAAGATAGGCGGATTTTCCGGGCGCGATCTCACCGCCGCATCTGGGAAGCGTAGAGCTCCCGTGGCGAACCCGAGGCTTCCCACTGAAGACGCGCGGTTAAAAACTAGTACCTCGGAGGTACTAGTTTCCGGTAACCGCGGGGCAAGGGCACACTTTGGTGTCTGGAAAACAAAACACCCATTTGCCGCCCCGCTTCTTTGCTGCAGCGCAGGATTGTGGTGTGCTCGGCCCCTCCCCCCTTCCACAGGACCTCCACGGTACGTCTGCTGGTGCAAGCATGCGTTATTTTGCCCTGGAGCAAACAGCCACACCTCCCCCCCGCAATATCCGGCCCGTGTGACCGGGGCCATAGATAGATAGATACATTCACGGCAAACATTGTTGACCAAAACTTCACCAATGAGTACACATGCAGCAAAACATTTTCATGGTGGTTACACAGAATTGTAATACACAAATATATGCTTGTGTAGAAAAACTGTATGTGAACTAGACATCTCTCCAGATAACCCACATCATGTAATTTATCCAGTGCTTGGCTATGAACAGAGAACTAGATACCAGTTAACCAGTTAAGACTAAATTACATAAGACTGGAGTAATGACAATAAACAGGGATGTCAACAAGACAGGATTGTCATCAAGCTGGAAAAAATGGCCTGTTCCTTTAAATGTGGAAGAGGGCAGTAAACGTTTTGCATGACATGGAGGTAAATAACATCAACTAGTAAAACATCACATTAAGCCTCCTGTTACAGAGACAAGACTTTTTTTCTCCAAGCGGTTGACAACCCTACCACAATAGGTGATCTTCGTTTAACACCTTTATTCTCCTGTTCCATCACAATTTTTAAGACTGGAGGAGAGCATCGTTTTAAGTATACCATCTTTGCAGCATATTCAACCATCAACGTACAATCTTAGTGGTTGCTCTAGGTGTGTAAACCAGCCCCTGTCCAAGCCAGACCATACTTTGGACATTATAAAGCATTTTTTAAAATTTAGTTGCTATCTTAGGGTCAAACTACATGAAATGTCTTTTAACAAACTGGGTACAATGAGTATTATTTTCATGTGCAGCTCCAAATTTATGCATATAACTCCCGCCAGGGCTGTTTTGGCTCAGAAAAATGATGGATGGGGAAGGCAGGAGCCCCTCCTCCTGCCATGCCATGGCCTTGAGCTGAACTGCCCCCCCAGCTTTAACTATGACATCACTGACTTGTTAAAAAGTCTCATGTAGTTGTCTCTAAACAGTTGTCTCTAGGCATGTTTGGGGTAATTTTAATTCTTACATCATAGTTTAGAATTTTAAAAAGTATTTTACTTGTGGTTTTGATTTTAGGATTACTCACTCCTCTCAAATAAGAGCTCTGGCATGCTAGCCTATTAACAGGAGCACCTTCTTTCCATACCCACACAACTGATTAATAAAGCCATTTATCAATTGTATTTTTATCCCACCCTTCCTCCAAGGAGCTCATGGTTCTCCTTTTCTATTTTTATTATCATTATTCCCCAGTGAGATCAGATAGAGGAGGGGGAGAGGGGGAAAGATAGCATGTGCATATGTGTACCTGCCCCAAGTCACCCAAGAAGAAGAGTTGGTTTTTATAGCCCACTTTTCACTACCCAAAGGAGTCTCAGAGTGGCTTACAATCTCCTTCCCTTCCTCTCCCCCCAACAGACACCCTGTGAAGTAGGTGCGGTTGAGAGAGCTCTGAGAAAGCTGTGACTGACCCAAGGTCACCCAGCTGGCTTCATGTGGGGGAGTGAGGAATCAAACCCAGGTCTCCAGATTGCTGCTCGTAACCACTACACCAAACTGGCTCTCAAGAAGCTTCTTGGCTGAGTGGGGATTTGAATCATAAATCGCAAACTGTCCTGATGAGAAAGAACCCAGGGAGACGGGTAATGAAACTGAGGTGGCTGAACAAGGAACTCTCTGAAGAGCTGAGATTAAAAAGGGAAATGTACAGGAAATGGAAGGAGGGATGAATTACTGAGGGTGAGTACAAGAAGCAGGATCGAATCTGTAGGGATGGTGTCAGAACGGCTAAAGGTAGATGGACCAATTACTGAGGGTGAGTACAAGAAGCAGGATCGAATCTGTAGGGATGGTGTCAGAAAGGCTCAAGCGTAGATGGACCAGAGGCTTGCAAGGGATGCTAAAAATAACAAGAAAGGTTTCCATGCCTATGTTCAGAGCAAAAAGAAGAATAGGGATGGGGTAAGCTCATTGCTACGGGAAGACGGTGAAGCCTTAACAAGGGATGAAGACAAAGCAGAATTACTTAACTCCAGGGGTCATTTCGCAGAAAAAGAGGTGCAAAAGCTCATTAGCATAACTTATTTGCATATGCCACACCCCCTGACATCACCGGAAGTGTGTCAGAAGGCAACACCCACCACTCAGGCTCCGCTGGACTGTTTTGGATTGCTAGCTATTGGGGGGGGGGGACGTGCAGATCTTTCCTTGCAGAGGAGGGAGAGCTTGTACCTGAATAAAACTTGGTCTTAAAGGTGCAATTGGACTGTTTTGGACCGGGGGGCCGGGGAGAGCTCTGCAACTTACCTGGCTGCTTCTTGCTCTGACTGAGGGGTGCTGGGAGCAGAGGGTGGGGCTTGTTGCATGTGCCCGCCCCCTGGGCTTTTTACTGCTGGAGCTCCGCTCCTGTGCGCTCCTGCAGGAAATGACCCCTGCTTAACTCACTTTGTGTTGGTCTTTAACCATAAGGAGAACTGTATACAAACTGAAGAATGCAGGGCATATGAAGGAAGGAGGAATTGCAAGTCCAGAGTAAGTAAGGAGATGGTTAGAGAGCATCTAGTTGCCTTAAATACTTTCAAATCTCCAGAAATTGCAAATGTTATTTCAGAGCCCCTGGCTCTAATCTTTGAGATTTCCTGGAGTACTGGTGGTGTGCCGGAGGACTGGAGAAGAGCAAATGTTGTCCCGATCTTCAAGAAGGGAAAAAAGATGGACCCAGGAAATTACAGGCCTGTCAGTTTGACATCAATACCTGGAAAAATTATAGTGCAGATTATTAAACGCTCTGTCTATGAGCACCTTGAATGGAATGAGTTAATTGGTAGTAGCCAGCATGGGTTTATCAAGAATAAGTCATGCCAGACCAACCTTATCTCCTTTTTTGACAGAGTTACTAA
>NW_015171532.1:523155-525191 GCF_001447785.1 Gekko japonicus | reverse complement strand
CATGTCCAGAAGAGGGCAACCAGGATGGTGAGAGGGTTGGAATCCAAGTCTTATGAGGAAAGACTGAAAAAGATGGGTATGTTTAGCCTGGGAAAGAGAAGGCTTAGAGGGGACATGATTGCAGTCTTCAAATATTTGAAGGGCTGTCATGTAGAAGATGGAGCAGATCTATTCTCTCTTGCTCCGGATTGCAAGACTAGATCTAATGGGTGGAAATTACAAGGAAGTCAATACTGGCTAAATATTGGGAGAAACTTCCTAACTGTAAGAGTGGTTGAGCAGTGGAACTGACTGCTTCAGGAGGTGGTGGATGCTCCTTCGCTGGATGTTTTCAAGCGGAGGCTGGACAACCATCTTTCGGGTATGTTGTAGGGCTATCTTTCAGCTATGCTCCTGCATAGTGCAGGGGGTTGGATTAGATGACCTGCAAGGTCCCTTCCAACTCTAACATTCTATGATTCTATGAATCTGGGCCATCCAGATCCTAATCTAACACTCTAGCCAGTGCATAACACTGCCTTGAAAAAGGCAGATAATCATTGAAGATGTCATAAGCAATTATGAAAAATAATTAATGTCTGATCACAGTCTTTCAGATCCTAGTTCCACACTCTAACCCTGTGGTTCACAGCCTTTTTCTATGTTGCCCCACCAGTCTAACTTCACTTGGTATGGTGACCCACTTTAAAAAAAGAGCATTCACAAACTGATAAAATTGAAAAAAGTGGGAGCCACTATCACAGGTTTTGGGACCAATGTTTGGTTCAGGACCCACATGCTGGGAAACACTGCCATAACCACTATACTACATGAGCCCAAAGACACCCAAAGTCTGGGTGACCAAGTGGGGATTCTTAATCCAGGTGTCTCCAATTCTAGCCTGCCTGACACTCCAACCACTACACTGGTTCACATTGCCTTGCCTTGCCAACCAGGATAGTAAACTTATGATCCCACCATATTTGGAATCCTGGCTTGCAAGGCAAGAGAATGCCCTAATTTGCTGGTTTGGCTACAATGGTAAAGGATGGCTTGCCACAACAGCACAACTAATTAGACTTCAGCGCATGAAGGGAGTAGGAGTGGCATAAGAAAGACAAAAACTCCTTCAAGGCTTGCTAATGATTTCCTGTTATGTCTGAATCAGCTTCAGTGAGGTTCTCCACTTCTATGAGCTTGGAAAATTCAAATTAAATACAGGGAACTAGCACTGTATTACAAGGGCCTGCTTCTCACTCCATGACCTTTCCTAAAGTGGCTGTGGCTACACTGTAGTCTTAACTAAGAAAGGCAAAATAGAATGCACGTATTTCTATGAGAGTTTCTTTAACTTTAAGAGCTGCTCTGGGTTTTTCTTTTCTTTTCTTTTCACAAAGATCTTTTTAAGGACAGAGGGCTGAAAAGAAGAACTGCCCTCACAAAATAATGCAACACGACTGCAATGCCTGCTTATCTGCAAAAGCAAATTTTGATTAATTTCAATTGCTTTTGTTCAAAATGCAGCAGAAGTCCTCGCTGTATGATTTTAGGCTGTACAATTCCTTTAAAGAGCCTGCAAGGTATCGCTGTCACACTGCCAATGCACAGCCAATGGGAAATCCCGGCCAAAAAAGATCTGAATGGGCAGCCTAAATGAGAGACATCACCATGATGTATGCTCTCCCCTAATCAATGATTTAACATGGCAGAAGACTGCTGCTTCGTTATCAGGGTTTATTTCGTTTATTTATTTTAATTACTTTGTCGTTAGCTACGGGCCTGAATGTACAGCCAATGGGAAATCCCAGCCAAAAAAGATTTGAATGGGCAGCCTAAATGAGAGACATCACCATGATGTATGCGCTCCCCTAATCAATGATTTAACATGACAGAAGACTGCTGCTTCGTTATCAAGGTTTATTTCATTTATTTATTTTAATTACTTTGTATCATAACTATCTCAAAATTTGCTGCAATGCAGGAGTAAATGAACAAAGCTATAAAACAGGCTGTGCTAATGCATCTGTTTCCAGATGGGACTCATTGAACTACAGCAC
>NW_015171532.1:521549-523062 GCF_001447785.1 Gekko japonicus | reverse complement strand
GGGGCAAAGGGTCAATTAATCTTGTTTAACCATATGGCTGCAATCTTAAATTTTATTGCCAGCTTCTTAGCAGCAATCACAAGAACCACAGGCACAAAAGAAAGACTTGGGAACACAAAGGATAAAGGGCAGCTTGTTGGGGTTTTTTCTAAAGGGATCTACTTTGCTTTAAGCAAGGTTTGCTTTTCTTTTCACCGCTTAGGAAAGGATGAAATATCTACATTTTCTCCTGGTTTAAAATATGTCCCAGCGCTATAAAACCACAGATGGATGCCAGCTTCTGCCTAATTTCCAGCTTTTCTCAAAACACTGTGAAATATCAAAATGTGCTACACTTTATGAATTTTAAACTCTCATCACCTTTTTAATCCCATAAAAGCAGATACATTGGTTTGTATGCAGAGGCTGTGATATACCCATGCAGCTCTGTAGGTGGATAGGCTGCTCTGTTCACTTCCATTTCAAATATTGCACTCAACAGTATGTTGGGGATTGGAGTAGCTTTTAAACTAGGATTGTCAACCTCCCGATAAGGACTGGATTAGTCGATCAGCTTCTATGGAGAAAATGGCAGTTTCAGAGAGTGTATGGTATATCAAAGAATATGGACCATATTATTCCTATTTTGTGATGCTGCATTGGCTTTGCTGCCTAATAGTTTCTGAGTCCAACTCAAAGTACTGGTGCTTATCTTTGAAAGCCCAACACAACCTAGGTCCACATACCTGAAGGACTGCTTCTCCTGGTATGAGGCTATGTGGTAGCTTTGCTCAATGCAGCAATACCTTTTGGTCACTCCAACACCTACAAGGGTATATAATTCTGCTGCAACCCACCTCCAGGCTTTTTCCGTGTCTGCTAGCATGTTACGGAATAGCCTCACAAAGGAAATTATAAGACACATCTCTCTTGCAGTTTTAGGAAGTTTAAACAGAACTCTTTAAAGCACCCTCTTGGTCCTCAAGGAAATTGCTCTGCGGGTATCCTGAATAACAGAACTCCCCATTGAGCTTCATTTTCAAAAAGCTTTGAAAAGTGATTGGATTAATTTTGTTTTTAGAATTATTTTTTGTGTTTTTTAATTGTTGTTACCCTGAATCTCAGTTCTCTAGGAGAAAGTGACCGTATAAAAGTTCTAAATAAATTAATATTAGAAGTGGAGGTGAAATTAATAGTAGAAGGGGAGGTGCCACAAACCCAAGACAATTCTAGCAGTCCCCCTCTCTGCTTCACCATCCTCTTACCTGCTCCACACTACTTCCAAAGATAGGAGAAAGTTGTTGACTTTTTGCCTTGCTTGTAACTTCCCCAAAGACATCTGACTGGCTGCAGTTAACAGATTGCTGGACTGAAGAAACATAACTGGTCCAAGGCCATAAATTGGATTAAAGAAAGAGGGGGGATCTGAGCCCCAAACATTAAACTCTCAGAATCAAATTCATTTACCTACCAAGTACCTGCCGAATAAGTACTTCCAAACATTTTTTCCCTACCCCCGTCAAAAAAAAATGCA
>NW_015171532.1:517354-520289 GCF_001447785.1 Gekko japonicus | reverse complement strand
TAGGAGAAAGTGACCGTATAAAAGTTCTAAATAAATTAATATTAGAAGTGGAGGTGCCACAAATCCAAGACAATTCTAGCAGTCTCCCTCTCTGCTTCACCATCCTCTTACCTGCTCCACACTACTTCCAAAGACAGGAGAAAGTTGTTGACTTTTTGCCTTGCTTGTAACTTCCCCAAAGACATCTGACTGGCTGCAGTTAACAGATTGCTGGACTGGAGAAACATAACTGGTCCAAGGCCATAAATTGGATTAAAGAAAGAGGGGGGATCTGAGCCCCAAACATTAAACTCTCAGAATCAAATTCATTTACCTACCAAGTACCTGCCGAATAAGTACTTCCAAACATTTTTTCCCTACCCCCGTCAAAAAAAAAAGCAAGTTTCTCCATTTCACTAATGCCTGTGCAGAGCTCTCCTTTGATGAAGCTCAATCCTATGCAAGCATGACTTGAGAGCCAGTTTGGTGTGGGAGCCAGTTTGATGTAGTGGTTAAGTGCACGGACTCTAATCAGGGAGAACCGGGTTGGATTCCCCACTCCTCCATTTGCAGTTGCTGGATGACCTTGGGCAAGCCATAGTTCTGACAAGAGCTGTCCTTGAAAGGGTAGTTCTTGAAAGAGTTATCTTAGCCAGTTTTGTGCAGTGGTTAAGTGTGCAGACTCTAATCTGGGAGAACCGGGTTTGATTCCCCACTCGAATACTGTTTCTGCTGTTTTCTTTTGGGACACCATGGTAGGAAAGTGCATCTTCTATGTTGTATACATTGCTACATCTGGCTGAGCCTTTCAGATCAGCTAAAATGATGAAACACGTGGCAACTTTCCCCAGTTGCCACCTCCTGCCGACTCCTGGAGAAATTCCCTGGATGTGTCCATTGCAACCACTGTTAAGGCTGGAATTATGTGGTGGTATGTGCACCCTGTTGGGGATGCCGGCACTCCATTAACAGCAGAGCTTAAAATGGGCAGCTGTTATCTAGTTGGCAATTACCCAATGTGCCAGCAAGCTCCTCTCCACTGCACTATCAGCGCTATCAGAGTTTGCTGAAGCCAGTGTTATGCCTTTCTAAACCCACTGTCTTCAATGGATTTAGAACTTCTGCTTAGGATGGCACTGTATGTCTCCTCTCCACTGCACTATCAGCGCTATCAGAGTTTGCTGAAGCCAGTGTTATGCCTTTCTAAACCCACTGTCTTCAATGGATTTAGAACTTCTGCTTAGGATGGCACTGTATGTCTCCAACCTCCCCCTTGTGATGACTGCAAAGGTGTCAGCAAAGCAGTATTCCAGTTTACACTGTAGGGACAGACAAGAAACAAAGCCCATTAACTCTCTCTTTTTTTGTGAATCTGAACAGGCATCCTAGAGCCTCCAACTCCAAACTGACATTTTAATAGCAACAGAAAACAAAGAGATGGCCAGCCAAATTTCCCTCCTTATGATGGTGGTCTGGTATGTGCAGAGCACTTTATATAATGAGCTGCAGATAAATGCGCTGCTCGGAGTCTAGTATAAGTAATATTCCAACAGTGATTGCTAGCCAAAATCTTAGCTTTTTGGGGTTATTTTTGCAATTAATGAAATTGTTCTGCATGGAGAATCATAACTACAAAGCAGAAGGTTTATTTAATTTTAGTTTCATTTAAGGGAAAGGTTGTACAAATCAGTACAGTTATAAGAAGCATGTTTTTCCCCCTTGCTGACTTGCACCCTATACATTCTCAAAGGCAAGTCCTTATCTTCCTACACTTGTAGAACAGACATTCCAATAGCAACATCACATATTTAATCTTGTATATGTTGATCTTGCCCTTTTCCTCATTATTAACAGTGTTAACATTACAGAATACTTAATCTTTCCAGTAAAATCAATCTCTTCAACATGTTTTTAATTCATTAGGTATTCATTGTTTAAATGACATGCAAATCATCATGCCAATCTAAGTGAGGGCAATCATGTACAAAATTAAGGGTTTACTCTGCACAGAATTTCTAGGATCAAGAACTATGTGTTAAAGAGGATTCCCAGGATGGGATCTGGGTACCATGTACATAGCACCAGATACTACTGTTAAGCTTTGATATCAGCATTCACATTTGGGATGCTTTAGGCAGCGTATTCCCTTTTCTGACCATAACATTCAAAGTAGACGGTGCCAACCATTGCACTGGTTATAACATGCAAATTTTCATACACATCTGCGGACCAGGGACCATATGAACAAAAATTTGAAAGATATCACATTTTTGTGAGTTTGGCTGCCCAGATTTCTGGGCATTGCCTGTTTGCTACAGCTCTCTATGACTGGGTGACCATAACAGATCTGAATGTTTCCATAATGGCTTCCAGCCTTCATCAGAATTTGAGGGAGAGGGAGACAACTAGAACAGAGTCAGAAAATTCCCTTTTTTTAAAAAAAGGTGAAACTCGTAGAATGATATGCCCGATGGAAACATATTGGATTTCATAAACTTTTAAAATCAAGTTGTTACCATGTGGGCTTGTCTTTGCATTTCATCAGAATGTGAGGGAGAGGGAGACAACTAGAACAGAGTCAGAAAATTCCCTCTTTTTTTTTTTTAAAGGTGAAACTCGTAGAATGATATGCCCCATGGAAACATATTGGATTTCATAAACTTTTTAAATCAAGTTGTTACCATGTGGGCTTGTCTTTGCATTATTGTCTGTATTGTGCTTATGAAGTATTGCTCAAATGTCTATGTATCTGTGCCTTTGGAACTCAGGGTTCACTGCTATGTGTGTTTGCTGCTATGTGTTTGAATGGCGGGCCTTGCACCTCATGCTACCCACGGATGGACATAGCTGGGATGCCTGCCACAAAGCAGATGCCTGCCATGGAATTCTCCAATGTGCCCCTGGTCAGAGAAGGTCACCTCCAATATGCACAAGAAGACATTTGGAGAAGCAACCG
>NW_015171532.1:507614-516788 GCF_001447785.1 Gekko japonicus | reverse complement strand
ACCGCCCACCCTCTGTAAGCAGAGTTGCCCTGGGATCCCAGAACCATATTTGGACCGGTTCGGGTAACAAAGTGCTCAAAACTCTGGAGAACTGTAATTTCTGGGGACAAACCAGATTCACATGTCGCAGAGCACTCTAAGTATCATATTTATTGCTTCATGTATTGATAACTATATAATGTTTCTAAGTATCACATTTATCGCTTCATGTATTGATAACTATATAATGTTTGTAGATTAAGAATGATTACATCTCTGTTACTTTTGGTCTGTATATCAGTTTTTATGGGTGTTATTGGTTAGTTACCCATGCTGTACAGTTTACCCCACCCACCCTCCGAAGGAACTCAGGGCAGTGTACATTGTTTTCTCTCCCCTATTTCATTCAAATAATAAAAAAAATTACATTCTCAAAACAAGGCTGTGGGATAGACTAGACTAGGGGTGTCATACTGTCCATTCTAATCACTACACAACCCTGGATTATTTTGTTATTTTTTCTCTTAATATTATTGGGGAGGGTGTTAAGGTGTTGGAGAAAAGCTAATTTCATATTTTGTATAGATGTGTTACCCTGACCTGGATAGCCCAGACTAGCTTGATCTCATCAGATTCTGGAAGTTAAGAGAGTAATCTTGGGTTAGTACTTGGATGGGAGAACATTCTGTGTGAAAATTATAAATCAAGTGCAGAAAAGTGTAGCTGGGGAAGGAAGCCACCCCAAAAATCTTGTTGGTTTCTAAGGTGCTACTAGACTTGAATCTACCTGTTCATTTTTGATGATCAGTCAGTGGGCTGTCTATTGTAGGAACAGGCAATCTGCTTCCATTATGCCTTTGGTTCCTTATCATTTGGAGACTTCAGGAACATGTGCATATGTATTTTTTTGCAGTAATTATTGTTTCTAAAGCAAGATTTCATGTTATTTTCTTGGCTACTATTTCAGTGACTTGACAGAAAGTCACTGTGCAACTGAAGTCTTGGTAGATCAAAAACCAGAATGTATTCCATAGAACTGCCTTTTTTAACTGCAGGATCTAAAGAGCAAAGGACTACATCCACACATAATTGAATATCATTACATTATAACAACCGTTCTCAACTGGATTCTTTGGTGTGAACCAAACAAACTAGTTGCAAGTTATTACTACCACATAAAAATAGCACTGTATCTGTTGCTGTGCGGATGCAGTCCAGATGTTAGTCAAGGAAAGTAAAATCATAGATGGGTTCCACTCAGTGCATAGCCAAAGCCAGAAATCAGCAATATGCAGCTGTATCTCAATATTATATGTTGGCCTCTAAACTGCCCGTGGATTCATACTCCCAAAAGACTAGTTGCTGAGGCTGAGCTGCTAATTAGAGTCTCAGCACACTTGAAATAGTTAGCAGTTAATGCATGTATCCTCGGGGAATTGCTCATTTGTTTCGTTTTCTCTTAATTATGATGCCAGCACATCATATACAACTGAAAAGAGATTAGGCCTGATGATCAGCTTGCAGGCTCACTTTGAAAACTCAGCGCACGAAAGTAACCTAAACTCATCACTTCAGTAGTTGTTCTACCCAAACACTTCTACAGCATTAGGGATCTCAACCCCTGCTAACAATGCTTTTGATGGGCATTCTAAGGAAATCTGTCCATGTACAGAGTGTCTTTCTAGCTGCACTGAACGGCTGCAACCTGTCCGCCGTAGGTGTACGCTGCTTTCAGATACTCAAATGAGTGGCTCGTTCCATCCAGAAGTCCATTTTGCCCTTCCACCCTTGTTGCTCCTTTTACACAACAAGTATTTTTGCCAAGAAAACCCCATGGACAGTATCAAAAGGCTAAAAGATATGACGCCGGAAGATGAGCCCCTCAGGTCGGAAGGTGTCCAATATGCTACTGAGGAAGAGCAGAGGACAAGTACAAGTAACCCCAGAAAGAGTGAAGCGGCTGGGCCAAAGCCGAAAGGACGCTCAGTTGTGGATGTGTCTGATGGTGAAAGGAAAGTCCGATGCTGCAAAGAACAATACTACATAGGAACCTGGAATGTAAGATCTATGAATCAAGGTAAGCTTGACGTGGTCAAAAATGAGATGGCAAGACTGAACATCGATATCCTAGGAATCAGTGAACTAAAGTGGACAGGAATGGGCGAATTTAACTCAGAAGACCATTATATCTACTACTGTGGCCAGGAATCTCGTAGAAAAAATGGTGTGGCCTTTATAGTCAACAAGAGAGTGCAAAAGGCAGTACTGGGATACAATCTCAAAAATGACAGAATGATTTCTGTCCGATTCCAAGGCAAACCATTCAACATCACAGTAATCCAAGTCTATGCCCCAACCACTGATGCAGAAGAGGCTGAAGTGGACCGGTTCTATGAAGACCTACAACACCTCCTAGAATTAACACCAAAAAATGATGTCCTCATCATCATAGGGGACTGGAATGCTAAAGTAGGAAGTGAAAAGGTAACTGGAATAACAGACAAGTTTGGCCTTGGAAAGCAAAATGAAGCAGGGCAAAGGTTAACAGAGTTTTGTCAAGAGAACACACTGGTCATAGCGAACACCCTTTTCCAACAACCTAAGAGGCGACTCTACACATGGACATCACCAGATGGGCAACACCGAAATCAGATTGACTATATAATTTGCAGTCAAAGATGGAGAAGCTCTATCCAGTCAGTAAAAACAAGACCTGGTGCTGACTGTGGTTCAGATCATGAGCTACTCATTGCAAAATTCAGACTTAAACTGAAGAAAATTGGGAAAACCACTAGGCCATTCAGGTTTGACCTAGATCGCATCCCTGATGAATATACAGTAGAGGTGAAGAATAGATTCAAGGGTCTGGATTTGATAGATAGAGTGCCTGAAGAACTATGGACGGAGGTTCGTGACATTGTACAGGAGGCAGCAATCACCACCATCCCAAAGAAAAAGAAATGCAAGAAAGCAAAGTGGCTTTCTGATGAGGCTTTACAAATAGCAGAGGAAAGAAGGAAAGCAAAAGGTAAAGGTGAAAAGGAAAGATTTACCCAACTGAATGCAGATTTCCAGAGAACAGCAAGGAGAGATAAGGAGGCTTTCCTGAATGAACAATGCAAAGTAATAGAGGGAAAAAATAGAATGGGAAGGACAAGAAAATTGGAGAAATCAAGGGATCGTTCCATGCAAAGCTAGCCATGATAAAGGAAAAATTGTAGGGACCTAACAGAAGCAAATTAGGAAAAGATGGCAAGAATACACAGAAAAACTGTGCAAGAAGGACCTCAATGTCCTTGAAAACCACGATGGTGTAATAACTGACCTTGAGCCAGACATCCTGGAATCCGAAGTCAAATGGGCCTTAGAAAGCATTACTAACAACTAAGCTAGTGGAGGTGATGGTATCCCAGCTGAGCTATTCAAAGTCTTAAAAGATGATGCTGTTAAAGTGCTGCATTCAATTTGCTAGCAAATTTGGAAAACACAACAGTGGCCACAGAATTGGAAAAGGTGTGTGCAGGTCTGTGACCTGCAATCTGTGACCTAGAAAACATCTCATCACTGCTCTTAGGTTCTCTTGTCTTTCCTAGCTTATAACTTCAGGGTCTTCCTGGATCCATGGTTAAACCTGGTGTTTTGTGTAGTGGTGGAGGCTTGGATTACTTTTGACAAAAGCTATCTAGATAGGAGAACTGCAAGTATCTCTTTCAACAAAACATTCTGCTTTCATAAGAAGAAGAGTTAAATACAGGAATATGTGGAAATGCCCTTGAAGATGCCTATGACAAATGTTCTGAAATTTAGAGTATTATGCAATGTTGTGATTTCTGACAGGTACAGATGCCATGAACACCTATGATTTTCTGTCTGCTCCCAGAGTAGAAATGATATATTTCATGCTGAAGACAAGCCTTCTGAACAACCAACAAGTTGTACAGATAATGTTTTACTGTCTGCAGAATGACTGCAATGTATGCTTAAAGAACATTGTATAGTTATGGTAACTCACCAATAATTAGATCTGCAGTGTATCTGAGGTTTGTGCGGACTTAATTTACAATTCCCAATAAGCCCAGGATTCTGCTTTCTTCTGGGGGATGATAAGCCCACTGCACGTGTGAGCAATAACAAGATGATAAGGAAACTGTGACAGCAACCACAGAGGTGCAAAAAAAGAATATCCGTTTTGAGTACTTTTTATTAAACAAGTGTGTAAAATACATGGTGACAGTATTTGCAGAGATCCAGAGAATAAGAATGGTTTATAATGGAATGTCAGGGGGAAATGCTTTTTATGATTACTCACCTGCTTCATTTTACTGCAATACTCTGAGCAGTTGGTATCTCTAAGCAAGAATAACGTGGCTCCAACCTAATTTTGTATTCATTAGAACAGTCATGTATTCAGCTGGCTCACAGCAAGCAATAACATTTAGTAATCAAACACACGTTAAATATTTTACAATAATTCACCACTAGAGGAATTCCTTGCTCATGCTAGCAACAAATGCTTCCCCGGGGGGTGGGGGGTGGGGAGGTACCATACCACTTTCAAAAGAAGTTCATGCTTTTTTTTTAGCAGGAAGTGAGATTCAACACTGCAAAACTATACTCACTAGGTTCCCTTACTTTCCATTCGTTCAGTGCATGGACGAGCTTTCAAATGAAAAACATTTCATGTTCACATGCTGACGATGTCAAAATTGGTTCCTTGTGGCAGCTTCTCCAACTATAACTTAAAATATATATATCACCACCATCAACTGGAGAGAATTGTATTCCCATTAGACATTCTAGACATTAGCTACTGGCAGGGACACGGAAAAGCTCCACGGAGTGCAAGCATCAGCAGTGGGTGGGGTGAGGAGATGCTGAGGCTCATCCCTACTGTGAAATAATTGTGTTTTTTCCTCACACTGCAAAGTTCACACCACAGTAAAGTGGAAAATGGTAACGTTATTATTTTAAGGGAGTGAATGCTAAGCCAAGGTGCCAAGGGACAATTTGCATACTCTAATGACACACTAAACCAGTGGACATCAAGGAGAATTTTTTGGAATTTCTGCATGTCACAGATACAACAAGAAAAAAATACTTGGTCTTGAAAGCATTGTGACAGGAAACATGGATTGCTGGCATCTAATATTTGTGGTCAATACTGTAATAATGATGCCAAAGGAGTGCAAGCTATTGTTCTAGGAAAAATCCTCAGGCATTCTTAGTTTTACTGTATTTATTGCATTTTATATTTTGTATTTGCTGGTTTTAAATTGTATGTTGTTTAAAATTGTTGTAAGCCTCCCAAAGCCGCCTCGGCGGGAGGGCGGGGTAAAAATCCAATTAATTAATTAATTAAAATCTTTATACCTTGTTCTTCCCACAATTAGAATCTTGTGTTCATGCATGCTGTAGTTTTGGCCAGGCAAAGGTCTCTCCCCCCCCCCCGTGTAATATTACATCACATTTATTCTTTTCTTTCTTTTTCTGGAGCAACAAAGTGCTGGAAGTAGCCATACAGCATTCTGCCTCAAGCATCTTGGGGTGCTACATGTTGGAGTAGATACTATCAAATCAGTTTTGTTGCAGTTGCCAAAACTAGTCAATGCATTAAAGCCGCGGTCACCAACCTTTTGGGTATGGTAACTCACAAGCACAAATTGACTTAGTATCGTGACCTACCCAGGGCTGGCCCAAGGGTTTTTTGCACCCTAGGCGAACTATGACCTTGGCACCCATCTAGTTCAGCATTCAATTTTCTACTATAGCTAACCAGATGTTTTTGAGAAATCATAAAAAGTAATAAAAGTACCTAAGAAAGCACAATTTGGTAAGCAAACTAAAATGGAAAAGGGAGTGGTTGAAGAAGAAAGACACAGCCAAATGTGAGAGGCAAAATGGAAAAGGTGTTATTAGAAAAGAAAAGAATCACACCAAAGGGGAAAGGGGGCCTGGTTCTATGTTTTCACTCAGGGTCCACACAAATGTGGAACCAGCTCTGACTGCACATGACGGTACTAATCCATATGCACTACAGCTGTGAGGCTACAATGACATTTTCTGCACCATCCCCAATGGTAAGGGCAGCATGCATGCTCCAGCTCTCAGTTGGCCCTTAGTGAAGAACTATCTCCTTCTATAAGTCTCTGTATGCTAAACATGGTCAGCAGGCAGCCATCTGTTGGCTATCCCACCACTTAGGTTGGCCTGTCTGGCATTGACCAGAGTCTGGACCTTACCCCGCCCTCCCCACAAGTCATGGCTCTGACTCTGTGAAATGGGCTTTCTGAATAGGTCACGGGGGGCCCTCCTTGGAGGTCTACAGGAAGGCACTCAAGACCTGCCAGTTTGCCAGGGTTTTTGAGAGGGTTTGAATGGTGGGCATCTTTTAAGGGGAGGGAGAGGGGAGATATTTGGGGTTTGCTATTTTATTTTTGGTTTTAACAGAAAATGTTTTTAACTTTATTGTAAGCTTCCTTGAACCACAAAGAAAGGTGGGATATAACTGTTTTAATTAATAAATATTGACTGTAACAAGACACAGGAAATATGTAAGCTCTGATATAAAGGGATAAAACTAGAATAATTTTTTAAAAAAGAATAAAATGAGTATTTCAACTGTTTCTTGAACAATTTAAAGTTGTATCAGAAACTGGATTGTGATAATGTTAAAAAAACTTTCAGTTTATATCTCAGGATATATTTCCCACCCCCATTTGGAATAAAAGATTTATGTACTAGGTACTCATAACAACAGCAATGGCTAGTGAATGCCTACTGAGTGCTTCAGATCTACATACAGTGAAAAGTTAGTACTAGCCAGTTATTTTAAAGAAAACAGACACACTAACCTGTAGTTTAAAAAAATTAAGAGATATGTGACTGGCTCCCTACTTGCTCCAGAGTGAATACAGGGCATGGGAAGGTACTTATAGCTATGAGGAGTCAAAGGGGTTTGGGGGGAATCAGTCTCCTTTCTCCCACAAAGTAATTACTGGTGGAAGGACAGGGTAGGAGGAGGATGGTGACTCACCCAGTCTTCAGCCCATGCAGTACAGGAGAGGTGGTGGGAGGTTGAACCAACACCCCCATGCTTTATCAGATGTACAACACACTAAGCAATTCCTCCTTAGAGAGTCTGGGGAGACTTACTTTTTTTCCTTGCTGAAAAGCATGTAGGAAAATTGGTTTTATTTTTTAAATTAATATTTAACTGCCAAACTAAGGAGAGTCCCTTTCCAAGCAGATACACACTGCTCTCTGGGTCCGCACAGAGCTGAATTTGCCATTACAATGAATTATATTGGAGAATTTTCCACTTATCACCAAGACTGTTTAAAAAAATTATTGGACTTTTCACATGCCCTATTACCAAAGATCATCTGAAGACAACAACAAATGTATTAAACTTTTAAAAAATACAGAAAGCACAGGCATCTGAGAGAATCTGCAGAAAGTGAAGTTCAAAACTGGGCAACAGGCAAAGTGCCTGAAAGTGCCCTTGCTACTCTCTCTTCTTTGCCCATAAACTAGAGCATTACCATGCAACATCGGCGATGTGATGACATCATTTCTGGGTGATGTCATCATGTTGCGTTGGGGGTGGGTGGGGAGGCACCCCGCAAAACTGGGGCTTCCCCTGCCCCTGGTGGGGTTCTGGCAACCCTAAGAAGGTCGTAAAGTTGTAAATATGAAATGTACAAAAATAATTATGATACATTCAAGTTGTATATTCAGGTACATAAAAATAGAAGATGACAACAACGGGACAGTGGTCTCCGGAATGCGATGCCGTTTCGACAAACATCTTCTTCTAACCAAGAGTCTATAAGCTTATAAGTAATATAACATATATATAAACATCAATACTTACATATTGGTAATTGTACAACGAAATAACAAAATTGGTACAAAGCCTTACTTGATAATGTATGAAATATGGCACTTCAATGGAAAAGCTGCCCAATGCACATGGAGTTCAATCACAGTTTCTGGGGAAAATATGGCAAAGTGATGAAACCAGACTGGACAACTGAGTATAATAATGTAGAACCAAAGCCTATGTATGAAAGAAAATGTTCAAACCCACTTACCACCTATTTCATTGCACAAGTAATGGAGAAGAACATCTCTCAGACAGAATAAAGCTTATGTGTTAACCAGGTGTTAGTGGTTCCTGACTTATATTGAGTTCACACCATCATTGATTGCTCCAGAATCAAGTTACATAAAAACTGAACAATGGCTGGGTGTCCTAACATTAAAACACTAAGGAAAAGGAATTATAGAAAACAGCTCAGATCTAAAGATGCATTCAGACCATGTGGATGTATGGTGTTGAGTCTGTACATCCAGAATGCTTCTCTTTTCAAAAGGACCTTACGTATATCCTTTCTGTCATATTTATTAGACTTAATGACTTCTAGAACTATGAATTTAAAGTCATCATATCTGTGACCTTTAGAAACAAAATGGTCTACGAGGGGAGCTTCCAGATGTACATGTTTAATTCTAGATTTATGCTCTAATATGCGAGTTTTAATCGCTCTCATTGATTCTCCGATATGCCTCAACCCACACGGACAGACCACCACGTAAATTGCGCGGTTGGTTGCGCATGAGGAATAGCTCTTAAGTACTAACTTAAAATATCGGAAAATTCAATACATTTACTCTCCCAACTTAATGGACATGCTGCACATCTAAGGCATCTGAAATGTCCATTGGGACCATTTTCAATATTAGCATCTGCCTTTAGGTCTGCGTGAACCAACACATCCTTAATGGTAGAAGTTTTCCTAAATCCTATAAAGGGTTTGTTGTTACACCCTGGCACATCACTTAAAATGTGCCAATGTTTAAGGACAACCTTCTTGATGGAATATGCCAGTGAGGTGTAGTCAATAGCCCAACTTATGTTCTGGCTAGATGAAGTGTGTGTCTCTTTAAATAAGTCCTGTCTGGCTTTCTTATCAGCTCTTTGGCGTGCTGAAGTCACTATGTGTGAAGGGTAACCTCTCTCTAGGAAATCCTTTTGCATTTTACTAGAGCAAGATTACAATGAAGAAGCAATCAATGAGAGCGATTAAAACTCGCATATTAGAGCATAAATCTAAAATTAAACATGTACATCTGGAAGCTTCCCTCATAGACCATTTTGTTTCTAAAGGTCACAGATATGATGACTTTAAATTC